>NW_026901662.1:0-52303 GCF_033783945.1 Neopsephotus bourkii | reverse complement strand
ACTTTAACCCCCCCCCCCTTTTTGCCACCCCCCCCTCAGCCTGAGCCCCCACCTCCAATGGCTCCTGATCCACCGGCCTGCACCCCCACTCATCCAGGATGGACCCCAGTGAGTATTGGGGGGGAGCCCTATATAACCCCCCCATTAACCCCTATATCCAGATGTGCCCCCCATCCCTATAGGTTAATACCCCCCCATTAACCCTTATATCCATATGTGCCCCCCATCCCTATAGGTTAATACCCCCCCATTAACCCCTATATCCATATGTGCCCCCCATCCCTATAGGTTAATACCCCCCCATTAACCCTTATACCCATATGTGCCCCCCATCCCTATAGGTTAATACCCCCCTATTAACCCTTATACCCATATGTGTCCCCATCCCTATAGGTTAATACCCCCCCATTAACCCTTATACCCATATGTACCCCCCATCCCTATAGGTTAATACCCCCCCCATTAATCCTTATACCCATATGTGCCCCCCATCCCTATAGGTTAATACCCCCCATTAACCCCTATACCCATATGTGCCCCCCATCCCTATAGGTTAATACCCCCCCATTAACCCTTATACCCATATGTGCCCCCATCCCTATAGGTTAATACCCCCCCATTAACCCTTGTACCCATATGTGCCCCCCATCCCTATAGGTTAATACCCCCCCCCCATTAACCCTTATATCCATATGTGCCCCCCATCCCTATAAGTTAATACCCCCCCATTAACCCCTATACCCATATGTCCCCCCCATAGGTGTGGGCTGGTGGCCCTATGGATGGCAGCAGCACTGTTGACCCCCCCCCATCGGCCGGTGCCCCCCCCAGTGGGGCTGGAGGAGGTTTTGGGGGTCGCCCGGGCCCGAGGCTTCACCGTGCATGGGGAGATGTTCTCAGGTGGGTTATGGGGTACGATATGGGGGGGGGGCCCCCCATGTAAGACTGTACCCCCCATTTACCCTATATCCCCCTGTTTAACCCCATACTCCCCTATTTAACCCTTTGCCCTCCCATTTAATCCTATATGCTCCCCATTTAACCATACATCCCCCCATTTAACCCTATACCGCCCTATTTAACCTTATATCCCGCCATTCACCCCATACCCCGCCATTCACCCCCATACCCCCCATTTACCCCACACCCCCCATTTACCCCATACCCCCATTCACCCCTATACCCCCCATTTACCCCATACCCCCCATTTACCCCCATACCCCCCATTTACCCCATACCCCCCATTCACCCCTATACCCCCCATTCACCCCCATTCACCCCCATTCATCCCCATTCACCCCCATCCCATTCACCCCATTCACCCCCATTCACCCCCATCCCATTCACCTCCATTCACCCCCATTCACCCCCATCCCATTCACCCCCATTCACCCCCATACCCCCCATTCACCCCCATTCACCCCCATTCACCCCATGCCCCCCCAGCCTCAGCCATGGCCGCCCTGGCCCAGGAGCTCTTCCATTGCCAGGCTGAGGTCACCGAGGGGGGGCTGGAGGGGCCCAACCGCCCCCGGCTCCTGCAGCACCTCCTGGGGGGGCTCCCCCTCCTCGTCCCGTATCCTTTGGGGGGCTCCCTATGGATGGGGGGGGGGCAATGGGGGCTCTTTTGTTCCTATGGGGGGGGGCAGACCCCATTTGTCCCTATGGGGGGGGTCCAGACCCAATTTATCCCTATGGGGGGGTTCAGACCCAATTTGTCCCTATGGGGGGGGCCAGACCCAATTTGTCCCTATGGGGGGGTCCAGACCCAATTTATCCCTATGGGGGGGGGTCCTGGTCCCTGTTTATCCCTATAGGGGGGGTTTCAGACCCAGTTTATCCCTATGGGGGTCAATGGTGGGGTCTCACACTGAATTTATCCCAATGGGGGGGGGTCCCAGCCCCAATTTATCCCTATGGTGGTGTCAAGACCCAATTTGTCCCTATGGGGGGGGTCCCAGCCCCAATTTATCCCTATGGGGGTCAATGGGGGGGTCCCATACCCAATTCATCCCTATGGGGGGTCCCCTTTTTCCTTAACCCCCCCCCCCCCAGCTATGATGAGGACAACAACCACGAACCCTGCTGCCGCCGTGGGCACCGAGCCCATTGGGCCGTGATAACCGGTAATGCACCAAAACAGGGGGAGTTCACCCCAAAACCAACATTGGGGGGGGGTACACACATAAACCCCCCCCATCTAAACCACCCCCCCCCCCTTTTTTAGGTGTGTTATTGGGCACCCCAAACCCTGCACCCATCCCCTTGGGACACCCGGATCCCGACATCCCCAACCTTTTCCATGCTCGGGAAGAGGAATGGGATCAAAAGGGGGGGTTCCAATGGAGGGGGGGCCCCATAGAGGGGGTGCTGGTGCTGGCCCAGCAAGGGAAGAGCCCCCGGCCCCAGTTATGGGGTTTGGGGGGGCTCCATTGCAGCAATGCCCAATTGATGGAGCTGAGCCCCCAGCGGGGGGCCGATGGGCGCCGCTATGTGGTACCCAAGGGGGGGGTGAGGGAGGGGTTGGGGGGCAAGGCCGTGCTGCTGCGGCCCCCCCCGTGATGGCAATGGGGTGAGGGGGGGGGTTAAGGTGGAAATGGGGCTGGAAATGGGGTTTAGGGATGGAAATGGAGGGGTTAAGGGGGAAATGGGGGTTTTAAGGTGGAATTGGGGGGTTAAGGTGGAAATGGGGCTGAAAATGGGGTTTAGGGGTGGAAATGGGGGTTTTAAGGTGGAATTGGGGGGTTAAGGTGGAAATGGGGCTGAAAATGGGGTTTAGGGGTGGAAAAGGGGGGGTTAAGGTGGAATTGGGGTGTTTTAAGGTGGAATTGAGGTTAAGGTGGAATTGGGGTGAGAATGGGATTTAGGGCTGGGAATGGGGGTTTAGGATGGAAATGGGGTTAAGGTGGAAATGGTTTTAAGGTGGAAATGGGGTTAAATGGGATTTAGGGCTGGAAATGTAGGGATTTAGGGTGAAAATGGGGGTTTAAGGTGGAATTGGGGGGGTTTAAGGTGGAATTTGGGGGGTTTAAGGTGGAATTGGGGGGTTTAAGGTGGAAACGAGGGTGTTTGAGGCCTGAAAACAGAACTTTGGGGTAAAAAAGAAGAGATTTAGGCTCAAAACCCTCCCCTTGTCCATCGGGGTCTATGAGCGCGCTCCTATTGGCCGGAGCCTCCGCGCCATCCCCCTTTCCCATTGGCTGGCGAGGAAGCGGGGGCGTGGCTCCGGTACCGGAAAAGGCGCGGCCTAAACCCGGAAGCGGCGTGGTGAGGGGTGGCCACAACCGCGTCCTTACCCCCACCCGCCCCCCAAAACCGGGTGCCCTTTGACCCCGTGCCCTCCACCATGGCCTTACGGCGGCTGCACCGGAGCTGCGGCCTACGGGGCCTCTCGGCCGAAGAAACGGAGCGGGCCCGGGGGGCGAGGGCCCCCCCACGGCAAAAGGTGGGTGAATGGGGGGGGATATTGGGGACCCCCCATCCGGTTAAAGGTGGGTGAATGGGGGGGATATTGGGGGACCCCCCCCGGTTAAAGGTGGGTGAATGGGGGGGGTATTGGGGACCCCCCCGGTTAAAGGTGGGTGAATGGGGGGGATATTGGGGACCCCCCATCCGGTTAAAGGTGGGTGAATGGGGGGGGATATTGGGGACATCCCCCCGGTTAAAGGTGGGTGAATGGGGGGGGATATTGGGGACCCCCCCCCGTTAAAGGTGGGTGAATGGGGGTATATTGGGGACCCCCCCCCCCCGGTTAAAGGTGGGGGATATTGGGGACGCCCCCCGGTTAAAGGTGGGTGAATGGGGGGGGATATTGGGGACCCCCCCGGTTAAAGGGGGGTGAATGGGGGGGGATATTGGGGACCCTCCCCGGTTAAAGGTGGGTGTGGGGGGATATTGGGGACCCCCCCCGTTTAAAGGTGGGTGAATGGGGGGGGATATTGAATCCCCCCCCGGTTAAAGGTGGGTGAATGGGGGGGATATGGGGACCCCCCCCGGATAAAGGTGGGTGAATGGGGGGGGATATTGGGGCCCCCCGGTTAAAGGTGGGTGAATGGGGGGGATATTGGGGACCCCCCCCCCGGTTAAAGGTGGGTGAATGGGGGGGGATATTGGGGACCCCCCCCGGTTAAAGGTGGGTGAATGGGGGGGATATTGGGGACCCCCCCCGGTTAAAGGTGGGTGAATGGGGGGGGATATTGGGGACCCCCCCCGGTTAAAGGTGGGTGAATGGGGGGGGGATATTGGGGGACCCCCCCCCGGTACCGGAGCCCTTTGAGCGGTTGTTTCTGTCCCGCAGCTCAGTGAAGGGGCGAGGGAGAGGCCGGTGCCGGTGTCGCGGCTGGGGAGGATGGCGAGCTTCGGAGGTACGGGGGTGTCAATGGGAGTCAATGGGGTGTAAATGGGGTTTGAATGGGGTTTGGGAGGGTTAAATGGGGTTTATATGGGGTTTGGGGGAGGTTCCATGTGTTTAAATGGGGTTCAGTGGGGTTTTGGGGGGTTTAAATGGGGTTCAATGGGGTTTTAAATGGGATTTGGAGGGGTTCAATGGGGTTTGGGGGTTTAAATGGGGTTTAATGGGGTTTGGGGGGGGTCCATGAATTTAAATGTGGTTAAATGGGGTTTGGGGGGGGGTTTAAATGGGGTTCAATGGGGTTTGGGGACTCTCTGCCGTATGTTCCCCCCCAGGTCTCGCCCTGGGGCTCGGGATGGGGGCCCTGGCGCAGGCAGCTAAAGCGAAGCTGGGGGGTGAGTGTAGGGGGGTTCCCCAATACCCCCCATAACCCCCAATACCCCCTATGACCCCAATTACCCCCATGACCCTCAGTACTACCCCATGACTCCCAATAATCTCCATGACTTTCAATTACCCCCCCCACTCCCAATCCCCCCCGGCCCCAAATACCCTCCTTGACCCCCAATACCCTCCTCGTGGCCCTCATTACACCCCCTTGACCCCCCATGACCTCACTGTGACCCCTCTATGACCCCCATGACCTCACTGTGCCCCCATGACCTCACCTTGACCCCATGAAATCATTGTGCCCACCCATGACCTCACTTTGACCCCCATGACCTCACTTTGACCCCATGAAATCCTTGTGCCCCCATGACCTCACTTTGACCCCATGACATCATTATGCCCCCATGACCTCATTTTGACCCCATGACCTCGCTTTGACCTCCCCCATGACGTCACTGTCCCCGCCCCCAGGGGCTCCGCTGGGTCCCAGCTCCCTCCTGGCCGGAGCCAATGGGCAGCGCCTGGCGGGCGCCCTCTGCCGGACGCGGGGGGCAGCGCTGAAGCTGGGCCAGATGCTGAGCATGCAAGGTGGGGGCACCCCATAGAGACCCACAGAACCCCAGAGACCCATAGAACCCTATAGAGCTTCATAGAACCCTATAGAGCCCCACAGTACCCTTCCATAGCCCACAGAAACCCATACAGCCTCCCAATATCCCATAGAGCCTCATAGACACCCTCTGTATCTCCTAGAGCCCCCCATATCAGCCCCCTTATAGACCCCCCATATCCCACCCTATAGACCCCCCCTATAATCTATAGATCTCCCTATCCCATAGACCCATATTCTACAGACCTCTTATAGGTCCCCCAGTAGAATCCCAATATCGCATAGATCCCCCTATAATCTGTAGATCTCCCTATTCCATAGACCCCCAAATCCCATAGACCTCCTATAGGCCTCTCCGTAGGACCCCCATATCCCATAGAGCCCCAATACCCCACAGACCCCCCCATATCCCATAGAACCCCAATAACTCATAGGCCTCCCATATCCCATAGACTTCTCTGGACCCCATAGAGCCCCTCTGGGCCTCTAAGCTGGGTTTGGGATCCCAGGATCTGGATTCGGGATACTTGGATCTCGATTTGGGATCCCATGATCCGGATTTGGAGTCTTGGGAACCCAGGGCTTGGATTGAGATCCCAGGATCCAGATTTGGGATCCCAGTTCCTGGATTTGGGATCTTGGGATCCCAGGGTCTGAATTTGGGATCCAGGGGCCTGGATTTGGGATCCCAGCATCCAGATTTGGGATACTTGGATCTGGATTTGGGATCTTGGGATCCCGGGATCCCAGTTCCTGGATTTGGGATCTTGGGATCCCGGGATCCCAGTTCCTGGATTTGGGATCTTGGGATCCCGGGATCCCAGTTCCTGGATTTGGGATCTTGGGGCCTGGATTTGGGATCCCAGGATCCGGATTTGGGATCCCCCCCTCCTTTAGATCCCGGTTTCCTGCCTCCGGAGCTGCTGCAGGCCCTGGAGCGCCTACGGCAGGGAGCTGACTTCATGCCCCGCTGGCAAAGCACCGTGAGCTCCCATCCCCATTCCCAACCCCATTCCCTATGGAAAACCGGGATCCATGGGATCCCTGACACCCCCCCCCCATCCCATAGCGAGTCCTGGACCAGGAGCTGGGCCCCGGCTGGAGGGAAAAGCTCTTGGAATTCCAGGATCTTCCCTTTGCGGCCGCCTCCATCGGCCAAGTGCATCTTGGGGTGCTGCTGGATGGTACCCGGGTGGCCATCAAGGTCCAGGTGGGGTTTGGGGTGAAAAAGGGGGTTTTGGGGTAAAAAGGGGGGAGAGTTGGGTGAAAAAGAGGGGTTTGCGGGTGAAAAAGGTTTTTTTTGTGTAAAAAGATGGTTTGTGGGTAAAAAGGTGGTTTTTGGGCTGAAAATGGTGTTTTGGGGTGAAGGTGTTTTGGGTTGAAAGCAGGTTTTGGGGTGGAAAAGGGGCTTCTGGGGTGGAAAGGGGGGTTTTGGGCTCAAAATGGTGTTTTGGGGTAAAAAGTTTGGGGGTGAAAAAGGGGGGTTTTGGGGTGAAAAGGTGTTTTTTGGTAAGAAGGTTTGGGGTGGAAAAAGGGGATTTCTGGGGTGAAAAAGGGGTTTTGGGGCAAAAAAGCAGGATTTTGGATAAAAAGGATTTTGGGGTGAAAAAGGGGGTTTTGGGGTAAAAAGGGGGGAGAGTTGGGTGAAAAAGAGGGGTTTGGAGGTGAAAAAGGTTTTTTTTGGGTAAAAAGATGGTTTGTGGGTAAAAAGGTGTTTTTTGGGCTGAAAATGGTGTTTTGGGGTGAAAAAGGTGTTTTGGGTTGAACACAGGTTTTGGGGTGGAAAAGGGGCTTCTGGGGTGGAAAGGGGGGTTTTGGGCTCAAAATGGTGTTTTGGGGTGAAAAGTTTGGGGGTGAAGAAAGGGTTTTGGGGTGAAAAGGTGTTTTTTGGTAAGAAGGTTTGGGGTGGAAAAAGGGGCTTTTGGGGTGGAAAAGGGGATTTCTGGGGTGAAAAAGGGATTTTGGGGCAAAAAAAGCAGGGTTTCGGATAAAAAGGAGGATTTTGGGGTGAAAAAGGGGGTTTTGGGGGCTGTTCAATCCTTTCCCATCCCACTTTCCCCATAGTATCCTGGGATTGCCCAGAGCATCCGCAGCGACGTGGAAAACCTCCTGGCTCTGCTGCAGATGAGCTCGGCCCTACCCAAGGGTGAGCTGGGAATCCCTATGGGGAAGACTGGGAAAAGGCTCCCAAATCCCTTTTTCTCTTCCAAAATCCCCTTTTCCCTTCCCAAATTCCTTTTTCCCCATCCTAAACCCCTTTTCCCCTTCCCAAATCCCCCTTTCCCAAATCCCCTTTTCCCTTCCCAAATCCCTTTTTCCCCTTCCCTACCCAATCCTTTTTGTTTCCTTCTTCAATGCTTCCTCTTCCCAAATCCCTTTTTTCGATTCCCAAATCCCTTTTCCCCTTCCCAAATCCCTTTTTTCCTGTTCTCAAATCCCATTTTTCCCTTCCCAAATCCCTTTTTTCCCATCCCAAATCCCTTTTTGTTCTCAAATCCCATTTTTCCCTTCCCAAATCCTTTCCCCTTCCCTACCCAATCCCTTTTGTTTCCTTCTTAAATGCTTCCTCTTCCCAAATCCCTTTTTTCCCATCCCAAATCCCTTTTTGTTCCCAAATCCCATTTTCCCCTTCCCAAATCCCATTTTCCCCTTCCCAAATCCCATTTTTCCCTTCCAAAATACCTTTTCCCCTTCCCAAATCCCTTTTTCCCCTTCCCTACCCAATCCCTTTTGTTTCCTTCTTAAATGCTTTCTCTTCCCAAATCCCCTTTTTCTCTTCCCAAATCCCTTTTTTCCTGTTCTCAAATCCCTTTTTCCCTTCCCAAATCCCTTTTTTCCCATCCCAAATCCCTTTTTGTTCCCAAATCCCTTTTTCCTGTTCTCAAATCCCTTTTTCCTGTTCCCAAATCCCTTTTCCCCTTCCCAAAGTCCATTTTTCCCTTCCCAAATCCCATTTTTCCAGGTCTTTTTGCCGAGAAATCCCTGCAAGTGCTGCAGAAGGAGCTGGAATGGGAATGCGATTACCACCGGGAAGCCCAGTCCGCCCGCACTTTCCGGTTGGGACACACAAAGGGGCTGGGGTTTAGGGCTGCAGAAGGGGTTTTGGGGCTATCCCTATGGATGCCTTCATGCTTCCCATGCTGTTCCCAAGGGATCTCCTTCGGGATGATCCCTTCTTCTCCGTGCCGCGGGTGGTGCCGGAGCTGTCGGCAGCGCGGGTCCTCACCATGGAGCTGGGGAACGGGATCCCATTGGATCAGTGTCAGGAGCTGAGCCAGGATGTGCGGGATGAGGCGAGTATGGAAAGGGGGGGGGGGGGTGTGTGTGAACCCCGGAATCCCATTGAATTCCCACCCTATTCCCACCCCATTCCCATAGATCTGCACCCACCTCCTCCGCCTCTGCCTACGGGAGCTCTTCGAGTTCCGCCTCATGCAGACGGATCCCAATTGGGCCAATTTCCTCTATGATCCCCCCCAGCACAAGGTGAGTCCATCCCCATCCCACAGTTCCCAGCCCCATTCCCAGTTGGATCCATCAGCATTCCCAATCCCATTCCCGCAGGTGACGCTGTTGGATTTCGGAGCCACGCGTTCCTTTGACCAGGAATTCACGGATCATTACATTGAGGTTGCAAAGGGGGGTTTGGGCTTCCCCCCCCTCCCCTTTTATTCCTAAGTATTCCCCAGTATTCCCAGTTCCCCCCTTCCCTTTCCAGGTGATCCGGGCTGCGGCCGATGGGGATAAGGAGAAAGTGCTGCAGAAATCCCGGGATCTCAAGTTCCTGACGGGATTTGAGAGCAAAGTAAGGGATGGTTCCCCTTAATTCCATCACCTCCCCACCCCCCCAAATCCCATGCCAGGGATACCCCTATTCCCATTCCTCCCCCCAACCCCTATGTCCCCATTGACCCCATTTACCCTGTCTCGCTCCGTATCCCCATGGATCCCCATATCCCGTTAACCTCATATCCCACTGATCCCATTCACTTAATGTTCCCATTGATCCCCGTATCTCCATTGACCTCATATTCCCATTGAGCCCCTTACAGCGTGTTTAATCCCATTGGTCCCATAGTCCTCACTGATCCCACTCCCCGCATTGCCACCTTTCACCCCATAGGCCCCATTCACTCCATTCCCTCCATAATCCTCATTGGCCCCATAGTCCCTATTCACCCCAGAGCTATCCTTAATCCCATTAATACCCCCATTGCCACCATTCCCCCCATAATCGTTATTGGGCCCATAGTCCCTATTCCCCCCATTGCCTTCATTGATGCCACAGTCCCCATTGATCCCACTGCCCCCATTCACCCCATAGTCCTCACTGGCCCCATAGTCCCTATTCACCCCATAACCCCCACTCCCCCCATAATCCTCACTGGCTCCATAGTCCCTATTCACCCTATAGCTGTCTTTGATCCCATAGCCCCCATTCACCCCACTCCCCCCCATAATCCCCATTGGTGTTTTTGTTTTCTTTGATCCCATAGCCCCCATTCCCCCCATAGCCCCTATTCACCCCACTCCCCCCATAATCCCCATTGGCCCCATAGTCCCTATTCACCCCATAGCCATCTTTGATCCCATAGCCCTCATTGCCACTATTCCCCCCATAATCCTCACTGGCCCCAGAGTCCCTATTCACCCCATAGCCTTCGTTGATGCCATAACCCCCTTTGATTCCACTGCCCCCATTCACCCCGTAGTCCTCACTGGCCCCACAATCCCTATTCCCCCCATAGCCTTCATTGATGCCATAGCCCCTATTCCCCCCATAGTCCCTATTCATCCCATAACCACCATTCACACCATAGCCTTCATTAATGCCATAGCCCCCATTGATCCCACTGACCCCATGGTCCTCATTCACCCCATACCCCCGTTCACCCCATAGCCACCATTCACCCCACAGTCTTCATTGATGTTATAGCCCCCACTGATCCCACTGCCCCCATAGTCCCTATTCACCCCATAGCCTTCATTGATGCCATAGCCCCCATTACCCCCCCTCACCGACCTCTCCCCCCGCGCAGGCGCACGAAGCCGCTCACTCCGCCGCCGTTCTCCTCCTGGCCGAGCCCTTCTCCCACGCGGACCCGTTCGATTTCGGGACCCAGAGCACAGCTCGGGGGGTGCGGGCCCTGCTGCGGCCGCTGCTTCGGCACCGATTGACACCACCCCCGGAACCTTCCTACGGCCTGCACCGGAAGTTGGCCGGGGCCTTCCTGTGTTGCGCCCGCCTCAAGGGGCGCGTCCGGTGCCGTGACCTCTTCCTGCGCCTGCACCGGCGCTACTGGCGGGACCGGGCCGCCCCCGCCGCAATAAACTGAGGGGAAAGGGGCCGTGCGCAAAAGGAGCGGGCCGTGCGTAAAGGGAGAGGGGGCGTGCGCAAAGGGAGGGGGCCGTGCGCAAAGAGGGAGGGGGCGTGTGGAGAGGGAAGGGGGCGTGCGCAAAGGGAGGGAGGGGCGGAGCTGGAGCGTACCAAGGGGAGGGTTCAATGGGGGGGGGGGTGTCTTGGTTAATTGGGGGTCCCCGTTTAATTGAGGGGGGGAGCTTGGTTAATTGGGGGGTCCCGGTTAATTAGGGGGGCCTGGTTAATGGGAGTCCCTGTTTAATTGGGGGGTCTTGGTTAATTGGGGATCCCGGTTAACTGGGGGTTCCCCAGTTAATTGGGGGGTCTTGCTTAATGGGGGTCCCCATTCAATTGATAAGGTCTTGGTTAATTAGGGGGAGTCTTGGTTAATTGGGAGTCCCCATTTAATTGATGGGGTCTTGGTTAATTGGGGGGGTCTTCTATATTTGGGGGGTCTTGGTTAATGGGCGGTCACCATTCAATTGATGGGGTTTTGGTTAATTAGAGGGGGTCTTAGTTAATTGGGGGTCCCCATTTAATTGGGGGGGTCTTGGTTAATGGGGGTTCCCCATTGGGGGGGATGTGGTTAATGGGGGTTCCCGCTTAATTGGGGGAGGGGTTAGGGTTAATTGCGGAGCCCCATTTAATTGGGGGGGTCCTGGTTAATGGGGGTTCCCCATTTAATTGATGGGGTCTTGGTTAATGGGGGGGGTCCGCATTCAATTGCGGGGTCGTGATTTGTTGGAAGGTTCCGTTTATAGGAGGCGCCGAAGGGCTCCGAGGGGTTCCGAACGGGGCCGAATGAGACCGAGGGGTTCCGAATGGTTCCGAATGGCTCCGAATGGACCCGAGCGGTGCCGAAAGGTTCCGAACGACCCCGGGGCGTTCCGAAGTGGTCCAAACGGGACCGAGGGGTTCCGAAGGGCTCCGAACGGTTCCGAGGGGTTCCGAAGGGCTCCGAGCGGTGCCGAATAGCTCCAGCCGGGGCCATGGGGCAACAGGGAGGGACCGGGATGCAGGAGCAGGGTTTGGGGGTGCTCCATTGGGATGCTGAGGGGCTGGGGGGGGCTGTTTCCTTATAAACCCCTTGGAAAAGGGGATGCGTCAGCCCCGGCATTCCCAAGGATTTGGGGTTCCGTCTGGATCCAGAAGCCATTCCCAAGAGAAGCGATTCCAAGCTCGGATCCCGGCGGCTTCAATTCCATTGCTGCATCCATGGGGCGGGTATCGGAGCATCCAACCCCATTCCCGATCCTGCTGCATCCCAGCTGTATTCCCGAGGGGATCCTTTCCCAACCGGATGTCGTGGAGCTGCCATTGGAAGGGTGAAGGAATGGGACCGGGATAGGGATGGAATGGGACCCGGATGGGGATGGAATGGGACCGGGATGAGGTTGGAATGGGACCGGGATGGGGTTGGAATGGGACTGGGATGAGGTTGGAATGGGACCGGGATAGGGGTGGAATGGGACCGTGATGGAGATGGGATGGGATGGGACCGGGATAACGATGGGATACGGATGGGATAGGGATGCGATTGGACCACGCTCCTCCCGCCTGCGTCACGTGGCATAGCGACGTCATCCCGCGCGCCCGTCACGTGGTGTTGCGGCGGCGTCTCCCCCGTCACGTGCCGCCCCGGGGCCCTCCAATGAGGCGCGGCGGGCGGCGTCACGTGACCGCAGGAGCGCCAAGATGGCGCAGGCCGGGAAGGAGCAGGAAGCGCTGCAGCTCCTGGCCGAGGCCGACCGGAAGCTCCGCGGGTCCCGCTCGTTCCTGGCGGGGCTCTTCGGGTGCGAACCGGGACCAATGGGGGGCAATGGGGCTCCAATGGGGGCCTATAGGGGTGCAGCCGCCTGTAATGGGGGTCTGTTGGGGTACCGGGGCCTGTAATGCTGGCCCATGGGGGACTATAGGGGTGCAGCGGCCTGTAATGGAGGCCTATTGGGGTACCGGGGCCTGTAATGCTGACCAATGGGGGTCTAATGGGGTCCAATGGGCTCTAATGAGGCTCTGCTGGGGTGCAGGGGCCTGTAATGAAGGTCAATGGCGTTCTAATGGGGGTCAGTAGGGTCCTATGGGCTCTAATGGGGGCCTATAGGGGTGCAGGGGCCTGTAATGGGGGCCTATGGGGGTCTGTTGGGGTACAGGGCCCTGTAATGCTGGCCTATGGGGGTCTAATGGGGGCCAGTGGGCTCTAATGGGGGGCTGTTGGTTTGCAGCAGCCTGTAATGGGGGCCTGTGGGGATCTATTGGGGTACAGGTGTCTGTAATGCTGGCCCATGGGGGTCTAATGGGGGCCAGTGGGCTCTAATGAGGCTCTGTTGGGGTGCAGGGGCCTGTAATGGGGGTCAAAGGGGGCCAATGGGCTCTAATGGGGGTCTATTGGAGTGTCAGTGTGGGGCTATGGGCTCTAATGGGGGTCTGTTGGGGTGCAGGAGCCTGTAATGGGGGGCAGTGGGGGTCTATTGGGGTACAGGGGCCTGTAATGCTCGTCCATGGGGGTCTAATGGGGGCCAATGGGCTCTAATGGGGGTCTATTGGGGTGCAGCGGCCTGTAAGGGAGGTCAGTGGGGGTCTAATGGGGGTTAATGGGGTCCTAATGGGTGTCAGTGTGGGCCTATGGGCTCTAATGGGGGGCTATATGGGTGCATGGGCCTGTAATGGGGGTCAATGGGGGTGTAATGGGCTATAATGGGGGCCTATAGGGGTGCAGTGGCCTGTAATGGGGGCCTATTGGGGTCTAATGGGCTATAATGGGGGTCTGTAGGGGTGCAGGGGCCTGTAATGGGGGTCAATGGGGGTCTATAGGGGTTCAGGGACCTGTAATGCGGGCCTATGGGGGTTTAATGGGGGTCTATAGGGGTGCAAGGGGCTGTAATGGCGGTCAATGGGGGTCTGTAGGGGTGCAAGGGGCTGTAATGGGGGCCTATGGGGATCTAATGTGGGTCTGTAGGGGTGCAGGGGCCTGTAATAGGGGTCAGTGGGGGTCTAATGGGCTCTAATAGAGCCCTATAGGGATACTGTGGGCTCTGATGGGTGTCAGTGGGGGCCTATAGGGATGCTATGGGCTTTAATGGGGTTCAGTGTGGATCTACAGGGGTGCAGGCAGGCCGTGATGGGGTCTATAGGGGTTCTATAGGGGTTCAGTGGGGTCTAATGTGGCTCACTGGGGTTCTATAGGGGTGCCGTGGGGCTCTATGGGGTGCAATGTGGTTCTATAGGGCTTCAGTGGGCCTCTCTAGGTGCTCAAGGGAGCCCTATAGGCGTTCTATGGGGCCCTATAGGTGCTCAGTGGGGCTCCATAGAGGCACCAGCACCCTCAGTGACCCCACCTTTAGGCCCATCTCCCCCCCCCCATTCCCATGGGATCCACTTCCCCTTCCCTTCCCCATCCCCATTCCTATTGGATCCCCCCATTCCCATTGGATCCCCCCCCTTCGCCATTCCCATTGGACCTCCCCACTTCCCCATCCCCGTTCCCATTGGACCCCCCCTCCTTCCCTCCATCCCCATTGGATCCCCCCATTCCCCATTGGATCCCATTCCCATGGGATCCATTCCCCCCCATCCCCATTCCCATTGGATCCCCCTCCCCATTCCCATGGGATCCACTTCCCCCCTTCCCCATCCCCATTGGATCCCCCCCATTCCCATTGGATCCCCCCATTCCCCATCCCCATTCCCATTGGATCCCCCCCATTCCCAAGGGATCCACTTCTCCCTTTCCCTATTCCCATTCCCATTGGATCCCCCCCCCTTCCCCATCCCCATCCCCATTGGATCCCCCTCCTTCCCCATCCCCATTGGATCCCCCCCATTCCCATTGGATCCACTTCCCCCCCTTCCCCATTCCCATTGGATCCCCCCCATTCCCATTGGATCCCTCCCCTTCCCCATTCCCATTGGATCCCCCTCCCCATTGCCATGGGATCCACTTCCCCCTTTCTCCCATTGGATCCCTTCCCCATCCCCATCCCCATTGATTCCCCTCCTGGATCCCTTCCCTTTCCTTTCCCATCCCCATCCATCCCCCATCCCCATTGCCATTCCCTCCCCTCCCAGGGGCAATTCCCGAATCGAGGAAGCCTGCGACACCTACTCCCGCGCCGCCAACATGTTCAAGATGGCCAAGAACTGGAGCGGTGCGTCGCCATTCCCAGTTCCCCCTCCCCCCCCCCCCCCATTCCCACCATTGGGAATAACCCCCCCCCTATTTTTCCCTATGGAATTCCAGCCGCCGGGAATGCCTTTTGCCAAGCGGCCCAGCTCCACCTGCAGCTGCAGAGCAAGCACGACGCCGCCACCAGCTTTGTGGATGCTGGGAATGCCTTCAAGAAAGCGGATCCACAAGGTATAAACTGGGAATTCCGGACCCATTTTTCCAATGGGAGCTTCCCGATCTGGTTCCTTTTGGTGTGGATCCAATGGGATTTGTCCCCTGAATGGGGGGTTAGCCCCTGTGTGCTGGGAGGGGTGGGAATGGGTGTGCTTTTCCATGTGGGGATCCCTATGGAGAGCAGGTGGCTGGAGCCGGAGGGATTGGGATTGGGATTGTGGCTTGGGTCATGCATGGTTTGGTTCTGAGGGGGGGAGCAGCTGTTGGGATGGAGCCGTTCCAATGGGATGGAGCCGTTCCAATGGGATGGAGTCGTTCCAATGGGATGAAGTCATTCTGATTGGTTGAAGTCAGTCCAATGGGATGGAGCCATTCCAGTTGGATGGAACCATTCCCATGGGATGCAGTCATTCCAATGGGATGGAGCCATCGCAAAGGGATGGAGCTATTCCAATTGGTTGAAGTGAATCCAATGCAATGGAGTCATTCCAATGGGATTAAGTTGTTCCAAAGGGATGGAGCCATTCTAATGGGATTAAGTTATTCCAAAGGGATGGAGCCAATCCAATGGGATTAAGTTATTCCAAAGGGATGGAGCCATTCCGATTGGATGGAGTCATTCCAAAGGGATGGAGCCATTCCGATGGGATGGAGCTATTCCAATTGGATGAAGTAATTCCAATGGGATGGAGTCATTCCAAAGGGATGGAGCTATTTTAATAGAATGGAGTCATCCCAAAGGGATGAAGTCATTCCAAGCAGATGGAGCCATTCCGATTGGATGGAACCATTCCAATGGGATGCAGTCATTCCAAGGGGATGGAGCCATTCCAATGGGATGGAGCCATTCTGATTGGATGGAACCCTTCCAATGGGATGGAGCCATTCCAATGGGATGGAGCCATTCCAAGGTTATGGAGCAGCTTCTTATCCTGGTGGCTCCGGTTACAAGTTGGGGTATCCCAAAGTGAGGAATGGGATCTAAGCTTTGCCATTCCCATTGGATATCCCAGTATTCCCACTACCCCTTTGGGATCTCCCATTGAATCCCAAGGGCTCCTCCATATCCAGCCCATTCCAACGGATCCCATTGGATCCCGGCAGGGCTGGAGCATCCCAGGCTTCTCCATTCATCCCAGTAGTTCCATAGGGAAGAACTTCCCAGTATCCCATCCCTCCCTTCCCAGTATCCCATCCCTCCCTTCCCAGTATCCCATCCATCCCTTCCCAATATCCCATCCATCTTTTCCCAATATCCCATCCCTCCCTTCCCAGTATCCCATCCATCCCTTCCCAGTATCCCATCCGTCCCTTCCCAGTATCCCATCCGTCCCTTCCCAGTATCCCATCCCTCCCTTCCCAGCATCCCACCCATCCCTTCCCAGCATCCCACCCATCCCTTCCCAGCATCCCACCCATCCCTTCCCAGTATCCCATCCCACCCTTCCCAGTATCCCACCCACCCTTCCCAGTATCCCACCCATCCCTTCCCAGTATCCATTGGGATTCTCTCTTCACCCCCTATAGAGGCCATCAACTGCTTGCTGCGCGCCATTGAGATCTACACGGACATGGTGAGTGCTGTATCCCGGAGCGGATCCATTGGGAATGCCGGCTCCGGGATGGGCGCCATTCCCAGTATCCCACCGCTCCCAGGGCCGCTTCACCATCGCCGCCAAGCACCACGTCTCCATAGCCGAGATCTACGAGACCGAGCTGGTGGACATGGAGAAGGTGAGTTGGGAATGGGATGGGAATGGGATGGGAATGGGATGGGAATGGGATGGGAATGGGATGGGAATGGGAATGGGATGGGAATGGGATGGGAATGGGATGGGAATGGGATGGGAATGGGATGGGAATGGGATGGGAATTCCGGCTCTTGGGAATAACCCTCAAGGTGGGGGGGGGGGGGGTCCTGGCATTCCCATAGGGAGCTGCTGGGATTTATCCTTAGGGAATAACATTGGGAATTGCCCTTAGGGGATGACATTGGGATTTTCCCTTATGGAATACCATTGGGAATTGCCCTTAAGGATTGAAGGTTGGGGTTTATCCCTATGGAATACCATTGGGAATTGCCCTTAAGGATTGAAGGTTGGGATTTATCCTTAGGGAATAACATTGGGAATGGCCCTTAGGGGTTAAATGTTGGGATTTATCCCTATGGAATACCATTGGGAATTGCCCTTAAGGGTTAAAGGTTGGGATTTCTCCCTATGGAATACCATTGGGAATTGCCCTTAAGGATTAAAGGTTGGGATTCATCCCTATGGAACACCATTGGGATCAATGGTGCCGGAGCAGCGGCTCCCTCCCCATTCCCATGGCGGGGGGGGGGGCGGCTCCATAGGGATTTCCTTGGGAATTCTCCAGCCTTTCCCGTGTTTCTCCCAGGCCATCGCCCACTACGAGCAGGCGGCCGATTATTACCGGGGCGAGGAATCCAACAGGTAGGAACCATGGGAATGCCGCGGCCACACGCCATTCCCAACGGAAGTCCCGACGGGATTCCCAGCACAATCCCAATGCCATTCCCAACGGCATTCCCGACGCCATTCCCAATGCCATTCCCAATGGGATTCCCGATGCAATCCCAGTGCCATTCCCGATGGGATTCCCAACGCCATTCCCAACGGGATTCCCGACACCTTTCCCGACACCATTCCCGACGCCATTCCCAATGCCATTCCCAAAGCCATCCCGATGGGATTCCCAATGCAATCCCAATGCCATTCCCAACGGGATTCCCGACGCCATTCCCAATGCCATCCCAATGGGATTCCTGACCCCATTCCCGACTTGATTCCTGACGGGATTCCCAGCGCAATCCCAATGCCATTCCCAATGGGATTCCGGACACCATTCCCGACTTGATTCCCGATGGGATTCCCAACATGATTCCCGACGCCATTCCCAAAGCCATCCCAATGGGATTCCCAATGCAATCCCAATGCCAATCCTGACTTGATTCCCGATGGGATTCCCAACATGATTCCCGACGCCATTCCCAAAGCCAACCCGATGGGATTCCCAATGCAATCCCAATGCCATTCCCAACATGATTCCCAACATGATTCCTGACAGGATTCCTGACGCCATTCCCGACTTGATTCCCAATGGGATTGCCAAAGTGATCCCAATGGGATTCCTGATGCCATTCCCAACGGGATTCCCGACACCATTCCCAAAGCCATCCCGACGGGATTCCCAGCACAATCCCAATGCCATTCCCAACGGGATTCCCAATGGGATCCCCAACATGATTCCCGACACCATTCCCGATGGGATTCCCAACACCATTCCTGACTTCATTCCCGTCACCATTCCCGACACCATTCCCAACTTGGTTCCCAACGCCATTCCCAAAGCCATCCCGACGGGATTCCCAACTTGATTCCCGTCACCATTCCCAATGGGATTCCCGACTTGATTCCCGATGGGATTCCCAACATGATTCCTGACGCCATTCCCAAAGCGATCCCGATGGGATTCTCGACGCAATCCCAACGCCATTCCCGATGGGATTCCTGACACCATTCCCGATGCAATTTCCAACGCCATTCCCAACTTGATTCCCGATGCCATTCCTGATGGGATTCCCAAAGTGATCCCGACGGGATTCCCAACGCAATCCCAATGCCATTCCCAATGGGATTCCGGACACCATTCCCGACTTGATTCCCGATGGGATTCCCAACATGATTCCCGCCACCATTCCCAAAGCCATCCCAATGGGATTCCCAATGCAATCCCAATGCCATTCCTGACTTGATTCCCGATGGGATTCCCAACATGATTCCCGACGCCATTCCCAAAGCCATCCCGATGGGATTCCCAGCACAATCCCAATGCCATTCCTGACTTGATTCCCGATGGGATTCCCAACATGATTCCCGACGCCATTCCCAAAGCCATCCCGATGGGATTCCCAATGCAATCCCAATGCCATTCCCAATATGATTCCCGACATGATTCCCGACGGGATTCCCGATGCCATTCCCAAAGCCATCCTGACAGGATTCCTGACGCCATTCCCGACTTGATTCCCAATGGGATTGCCAAAGTGATCCCAATGGGATTCCTGATGCCATTCCCGACGGGATTCCCAGCGCAATCCCAACGCCATTCCCAACGGGATTCCGGACACCATTCCGACTTGATTCCCAATGAGATTCCCAACATGATTCCCGACTCCATTCCCAAAGCCATCCCAACAGGATTCCTGATGCAATCCCAACGCCATTCCTGACGGGATTCCCGACACCATTCCCAACTTGATTCCCGTCACTATTCCTGACACTATTCCCGACTTGATTCCCAATGGGATTCCCAACATGATTGCTGACGCCTTTCCCAACATGATTCCCGACGGGATTCCCGACACCATTCCCGACTCGATTCCCGACATCATTCCTGACGTGATTCCTGATGCCATTCCCAAAGCAATCCCGACGCAATTCCCATCACAATCCCAATGCCATTCCCGATGCGATTCCCAATGGGATTCCTGACTTGATTCCCAACACGATTCCCAACAAACAAGCACCCCTTTGGTGGAATATGGGGGGCGGAGGGGAGAGTGGGAAGGTCCCAATGGGGCAATGTGGGGTTCCTGATGGGGAGCGGTATTCCCACCATTCCCGGTATTCCCATCATTCCCGCTATCCCTGGTATTCCCAGCATCCTTGGTATTCATAGCATTCCCAGTATTCCCAGCATTCCCGGTATCCCAGTATTCCCAGCATTCCTGGTATTTCTGTTATTCCCGGTATTCCCAGCATCCCTGCTATTCCCAGCATTCCTAGCACTGGAGGCATTCCCAGTATTCCATCGTTCCCATCATTCCCGCTACTCCCATCATCCCTGCTATTCCCAGCATTCCTGCTATTCCCAGCATGCCCACTGTTCCCAGTATTCCCAGCATCCCTGCTATTCCCAGCATTCCTAGCACTTGTGGCATTCCCGGTATTCCATTGTTCCCATCATTCCCGGTATTCCCAGCATCCCTCCTATTCCCACTATTCCCGCTATTCCCAGCATTCCTAGCACTGGAGGCATTCCCAGTATTCCATCATTCCCATCATTCCTGGTATTCCCAGCATCCCTGCTATTACCGGCATTCCCATCATCCCTGCTATTCCCAGCATTCCTAGCACTGGCGGTATTCCCGGCATTCCCAGTATTCCATTGTTCCCATCATTCCCAGTATTCCCAGCATCCCTGCTATTCCCAGCATCCCCACTATTCCCAGCATTCCTAGCACTGGCGGTATTCCCAGCATTCCCAGTATTCCATTGTTCCCATCATTCCCGGTATTCCGAGTATCCCTGCTATTCCCATAATTGCCATCTCCATGATCCCCATTCCCAGTATTTCAAGGACCCTGGCATTTCCATATTTCAGTATCCCACCATTCCCGTAGCATCTACACCTGCAGCATTCCCAGTATTCCCAGTATCCCCACTATTCCCAGCATTCCTAGCGCCTGCGGCATTCCCAGTATTCCCAGTATCCCCACTATTCCCAGCATTCCTATACTCTGCATTTCCCATATTTGACCATTCCCTATATTTGAGGAACCCCAGAGGATTCCCCAGTATTCCCATATTTTCATTCCCAGCATTCAGTGCTTCGGCATTCCCGTGCATTTGCAGCACCTACCATTCCCAGCATCGGAGGATCGGCATTTCCGGCATTTGAAGTATCCCCATGATTCCACATTCAAGCACCTGTCGGGATTCCCAAGTATTCCCATTCTCGTCATTCCCAAGGTTCCCAAGCGCGCTCTTGGCATTCCCAAGCATTCCCATATTTGCCATTTGATATTTTGAGCGCTCTGCATTCCCAGTATTCCCAAGTATCCCCATGATTCCCAGCATTCCTAGCATTCTGCATTCCCAGTATTCGCATTATTCCTCTTGATTCCCAGACATCCAGCATCTTCTGCATTTCCTGCATTCCCATATTTGCCATCCCACATTCTGAGCGCCTTACAGCATTCCCAGTATTTCCCAGGTATCCCAACCATTCCGCAGCAATTCCTAGCCCTGCGGCATTCCTGATTCCTATATTCTTGCCATTCCTAGTATTCAGCATTTGGCATTCCGGGTCTCCCACAGCTCGGCCAAGAAGTGCCTGTGAAGGTGGTCACGTTCGCGGCGTAGTGGTAGAACCTGGCGCCCTCGAGATCTATGCAGGTGGACGGGAGAGACCCTTGTCCCTTGAAGCTTGGAACGGGGCCGATCTCCTTCCTTCTCCTTCCCCTTTCCCTCTCCCTTTCCCCTTCCCTTTCCCTTCCCCTTTCCCTTCCCCTTCCCCTTCCCCCTTCCCCTTTCCTCTTCCCCTTTCCCTTCCCCTTTCCCTTCCCCTCTCCCCTTCCCCTTCCCCTTCCCCTTTCCCTTCCCCTTTCCTCTTCCCCTTCCCCTTCCCCTTTCCTCTTCCCCTTTCCTCTTCCCCTTTCCTTTCCCCTTTCCCCTTTCCCTTCCTTCTTCTCCTTTTCCTTTCCCCCTTTTCCCCTTCCCTCTTCCCCTTTCCCTTCCCTTCCCTTCCTCTCCTTTTCCCCTTCCTCTTCCCTTTCCCTTTCCCTTCCCCTTCCCCTTTCCCCTTTGCCTTTTCTTTTCCCTTCCCCTTTCCCTTCCCCTTTCCCTTTCCCCTCTCCCTCTTCCCCTTTCCCTTCCCTTCCTCTTTCCCCTTCCCTTCCCTCTTCCCTCTTTCCCCTTTCCCTCTTCCCCTTTCCTCTTCCCCTTTCCCTTCCCCTTTCCCTTTCCCTTTCCCTTCCCCTTTCCCTTCCCCTTCCTTCCCCTCTCCCTTTCCCTTTCCCTTCCCTCTCTCCCTTTCCCCTTCCCTTTCCCTTCCCCTTTCCCTTCCCCTTTCCTTTCCCCTTTCCTTTCCCTTTTCCCTTCCCCTTTCCCTTCCCCTTCCCCTTTCCCCTTCCTTTCCCTTCCCTCTTCCTTCTCCCTTTCTCCTTCCCTCTCCCTTTCCTTTCCCTCTCCCTTTCCCTTCCCCTTCTTCCTTTCCCCTTTCCCTTCCCCTTTCCCTTCCCCTTTCCCTTCCCCTTTCCCTTCCCCTTTCCCTTCCCCTTTCCTTTCCTTTTCCCTTTCTTTCCTCTCTCCATGACCTGTCCCTATGCTGTCTTTATGGTATCCCATGGTATTCCTAGGGTATCCCTATGGTATTTATAGGATATTTGTATGGTGCTGTTATAATAACCCTGTGGTATTCCCATGATATCCCATTATATTCTCACGGTGTTCCTATAATATCAATATGGTATTCCTATGGTGTTCTTATGTTATCCCCATGGTTTTCCTAAGATACCCATATGGTATTTGTATGGTGTTTGTATGAGATCCGTATGGTATTCCTATTATATTCTCATGATATTCCCATGTTATCCCTATGATATCCCCATGGTATTCTCATGGCATCCCTATGATATTCCCATTATGTTCCCATGGTATCCCTATGGCATTCCCATCCATTCCCTGCTATCCCTATGGCATTCCCATGGCATTCCTATGGCATTCCCATGGCATTCCCATCCATTCCCTGCTATCCCTATGGCATTCCCATGGCATTCCCATCCATTCCCTGCTATCCCCATGGCATTCCCATGGCATTCCCATCCATTCCCTGCTATCCCTATGGCATTCCCATGCCATTCCCTGCTATCCCTATGGCATTCCCATGGCATTCCCATCCATTCCGTGCTATCCCTATGGCATTCCCATCGCATTTCCTTTCCATCGTGCTATCCCATCCCATTCCCATGGCATTCCCATCCATTCCCTGCTATCCCATCTGGCACATTCCCATGGCATTCCCATCCATTCCCCTGTATTCCTATGGCATTCTCATTATTCCCATTCATTCCCTGTATCCCTATGGCATTCCCATGGCATTCCCATCCATTCTCTGCTATCCCTATGGCATTCCCATCCATTCCCTGCTATCCCTATGGCATTCCCATGGCATTCCCATCCATTCTCTGCTATCCCTATGGCATTCCCATCCATTCTCTGCTATCCCTATGGCATTCCCATCCATTCCCTGCTATCCCTATGGCATTCCCATGGCATTCCCATCCATTCCGTGCTATCCCTATGGCATTCCTATGGCATTCCTATGGCATTCCCATGGTATTCCCATCCATTCCCTGCTATCCCATGGCATTCCCATGGCATTCCCATGGCATTCCCATCCATTCCCTGCTATCCCTATGGCATTCCCATGGCATTCCCATCCATTCCCTGCTATCCCTATGGCATTCCCATGGCATTCCCATCCATTCCCTGCTATCCCGCAGGTGGCGGCCGCAGCCATGGACTCCCCCCTGCTCAAGTACAGCGCCAAGGAGCACTTCTTCAGGGCCGCCCTCTGCCACTTCTGCATCGATGCCCTCAACGCCAAGGTACCCCCGGGGCACGTCCGGTCCCCATCCCGGTCCCCATCCCGGTCCCCATCCATCCCCTGTGCTCCTCATCCCGGTCCTCATCCATCCCTTGTGCTCCTTATCCCAGTCCTCATCCTGGTCCCCATCATTTTGTTCTTTATCCGTTTTTGTATTTATTCCGCGTGCTTCTTATCCCAGTCTGATTATTTCTTTGTGCCTAATTGCTTTATCCTGTTGCCATCCATCCCCGGCTTCATCCTGTTCTTATCTTATTCCCTGTGCTCCTTATCCGGTTCTTATTATTTCTTTGTGCTTCTTTATCCCTTGTTTCTCATCATTCCTTTTGCCCAATCCAGTTGATCCATCCCCGTTCTTATCCTTGTTTGGATTTATCTCTTTCGTCCTTAATCCCTTTGTCTATCTGGTTCTTACCGGGTTCTCATCTATTCCTGTGCTCATCCAAGTTGGATCCATCCCTTTTGTTCGGTGGATTGGCTTGGATTTGGGTCCCCATCTATTCCCTGTGTCCTTATTGAGTTCCTATCTATCTCTTTGCTTGGCGATTTGGTCCCCATCATTTCTTGTGCCTCATTCTTTTTACTCCTATTTACATCCCTGTGCTTGATTCTTTATTCTGATTTCATCCCTTGTTCTTGCTATTCTTGTTCTTTATCCGACTCCTCATCCTGTTCTATCCTGTTCTATTTCTCCTCCCATTCCCATCTTCCCCACCCCCTTCCCACTTCCCATCTTCCCACTCCCTCCTTCCACTTCCACTCTTCCCACTCCTCCTTTCCTCATTCCCAACTCTTCCCCATCTTCTCTTCCCACTTCCAACTTCTCCTCATTTCTCCTTCCCATTCCCATTTTCCCTCTTGATCCCTCCCATTTCCATCCTCCCCACTCCCCTTCCATTCCCATCTTCCCCCATCCCTCTCTCTTCCCCTTATTTCCATCCTCCCCCATCCCTTCCTTCCCACTTCCATTCTCCCACCCCCTCTTTCCATTCCCATCTTCCCCCTATTCCTTCCTTCCCACATTCCACTTCTCCCCACCCCCCTCTCTTTCCACTTCCATCTTCCCCCCATCCTCCTTCTCCATTCCACTCCATTGCTATTCCTTCCTCTCCCACTTCCAATTTCCCCCATTCCTTCTCTCCATTTTCAATCTCCCCCTATCCCCCTCCTTTCCACTTCCACTTCTCCATCCCTCTCCCTTCCCCATTGCACTTCTCCTCATCCCCCTCCCATTTCGATTTTCCCCCCATCCCTCTCCCTTCCCATTCCCACTTCTCCCACCCCCCTTCCCACTTCCCACTTCCCCCACTCCCCCTCCCATTCCCACTTCTCCCACCCCCTTCCTTCCCCATTCCCTACTCGATCCCCATCCCTCCCTCTCCCATTCCCACTTCCCCCCCACCTCCTTCCCACATTCCCAATTTCCCCCATCCCTCCCTCCCACTTCCCACTTCTCCCTCCATCCCTCCCTTCCTATTCCCAACTCCATCCCACTCCCCCCTCCCATTTCCATTTTCCCCACCCCCCCTTCCCCATCTCCATCTCCGTCTCCATCCCCATCCCCCCCTTCCCCACTCCCATTTTCCCCCCATCTCTCCTTCCCCCATTCCCACTCCATCCCCATCCCCCCCTCTCCCATTCTCAGTCTCCATCCCCATCCTCCCTCCCATTCCCATCTTCCCCCCATCCCCCCCTCCCCATTCCCACTTCCCCCATCCCCCCTCTCCATTCCCACTCCATCCCCACCCCCCCTTCCCATTCCCACTCCATCCCCACTCCCCCCTCTCCCATTCCCACTTCCCCCCCATCCCCCCCTCTCCCATTCCCACTTCCCCCCATCCCCCCCTCTCCCATTCCCACTTCCCCCCCATCCCCCCCTCTCCCATTCCCACTTCCCCCCATCCCTCCCTCTCCCATTCCCACTTCCCCCCCATCCCTCCCTCCCCATTCCCACTTCCCCCCATCCCCCCCTCTCCCATTCCCACTTCCCCCCCATCCCTCCCTCTCCCATTCCCACTCTTCCCCCCTCTCCCCCCAGCTGGCCATCTATGCAGAGCACTAGGACATGTTCCCAGCTCTTCCCCGACTCCCAACCTCAAACTCCTCAAGGTGCGCCCCCCCGACCCCATATCCCATCACCCCAATTCCACCCTTTAGGAACGCCGCCCCCATAACACCTTCCCATTCCCCCTTTCCCCCATAGAAACTCCTGGAAGCCCACGAGGAGCAGAACGTGGACGGATACACGGATGCGGTGGGTCCCGCGCCCCCATTCCCACATCTGGGAAGCATCAGCTTCCGTTCCCCACTTCCCATTATCCTGTTCCCAGGTGAAGGAATACGACTCCATCTCCCGCCTGGACCAGTGGCTCACCACCATGCTGCTCCGCATCAAGAAGACCATCCAAGGAGAGGAGGAGGATCTGCGTTAGGACCATTCCCAGTATTCCCAGTGGCATTCCCAACTCCTGGAACTGACCCCCCCCTCCCAGCCCCCCGCATGTATTTAATGGGCTTTCCCTATTCCTGCCCTTTGGAATGGGCCCCTCTGGATTCAATGGGGAGGGGGGAGAGGAAGAGGATGCTGCTCCATGGGGCAGGGGCTCTCCCGCCTGTATCCCTCTTCCCAAAGGCAAATAAAGCGGAGCATGAGCGGAGCCTGCCCCACACATTAGGGGGGGGAAGGATCCCCCCTGCCCCCTAAGTCCCTGCCCCACACACTGGGGGGGAGCAGGGACCATGCTCCTGCCCCACATCCCCATGGTCCCTGTTGGCCCCCATTGAGGCCTGTTAGCCCCGCCCCTTCCCTAAGGCCACGCCTACAGGGGGCGGAGCCTCTACTAGCCTTGCCCATAAGGGGGCGGAGCCTCCCCTTAACCCAATGAGAGAGCGCTCCTTGAACTCCCTGTCCACAACGGGCGAAGTCACACAAAGCCCCGCCCACAATGGGCGGAGCCTCTTTGCGCTCTAATTGCTCGAGTCATTCAAAGGTCCGCCCCAATGGGCGGAGCCTCCGCTCTCCGCGGTGTCTCCAGGCCCCTCCCACCAGTGGGTGGAGCCTCGCCTCAGGCGGTGCGACAGGGCCTGCTCCCGGTGGCACAAGTGGGCGGAGCCAATACGCGCGGTATCTCAACGCCCCTCCCACAATGGGCGGAGCCTCTCCTTCACCCAATTCCATGGCGCTCCTTGAAAGCTCCGCCCACAATAGGCGGAGCCTCCGCTCTCCGCGGTGTCTCCAGGCCCCTCCCAGCAGTGGGCGGAGCCTCGCCTCAGGCGGCGGCGGCGCGGCGGGGCCTGCTCCCGGTTCCCCCTCCCGGTTACCCTTCCCGTTTCCCCTCCCGTTGTTCCCCGCTCGCTCCCGGTTCCCGATGGCGCTGCCCGGTCGGTGCCCGCTGGCCGAGGACAGCTTCAGCCGCCTGAGCTCGCAGAGTAACGTGTACGGGCTGGCGGCGCTGCCGGCGGGGGAAGAAGGGCCCGGCGGGCTCCTGGCGGCCGCCCTCAAGGGCAAGGTCATTCACTTCCGGTACCACGAGCTCCAGGGGCGCATGCGCCCGCTCGCCAGCGAGCTCCAGTTCACCTACATCCCGGGTCAGCACCGGGGGGGGGCAGAGGGCACCTATGGGCGTCTATAGGGCATCTATGGGTGTCTGTAGCGCATCTATGGGTGTCTGTAGGGTGTCTTTGGGTGTCTATAGGGGGCTATGGGTGTCTGTAGGGCATCTAGGGGAGTCTGTGGGTGTCTATAGGGCATCTAGGGGAGTCTGTGGGTGTCTATAGGGGGTTGTGGGTGTCTATAGGGGGTTGTGGGTGTCTATAGGGCATCTAAGAGAGTCTGTGGGTGTCTATAGGGCATCTAGGCGAGTCTGTGGGGGTCTATAGGGGGCTATGGGTGTCTATAGGGCATCTATGGGTGTCTGTAGGGTGTCTTTGGGTGTCTATAGGGGGCTATGGGTGTCTGTAGGGCATCTGTGGGGGGCTGTGGGTGTCTATAGGGCATCTGGGGGGGGGCTATGCATGTCTATAGTGGCCTATGTGTGTCTATAGGGCTTCTGTGGGGGGCTATGGGTGTCTATAGGGTGTCTGTGGGTGTCTATAGGGCATCTGTGGGGGGCTATAGGTGTCTGCGGGGGGCTGTGAGTGTCCATGGGTGTGTATGGGGAGCTATGGGTGTCTGTAGGGTGTCTATGGGGGACTATAGGGTGTCTATAGGGGCTATAGGTCTCTATGGGATCTCTATGGGATCTCTAGGGGTCTCTATGGGATCTCTATGGGTCTCTATGTGGTCTCCATGGGTCACTCTAAGGTCTCTATTGGTCTCTATGAGGTCTTTATGGGTTTCTATGGGTCTTTATGAGGTCTCTGTGGGTCTCCATGGGGTTTCTATGGGTCTCTATGGGGTTTCTATGGGTCTCTATGGGGTGGCTGCTCCCCACTGACCCCCCCCATGCCTGCAGTGGATGCTGAGATCGTCTCCATCGATTCCTTCCCCAAGTCCCCACCCCAGCGCGGGCTCGTTGTGGGCATCACCTTCATCAAGGTACCCCATAGAGCCCTATAGACACCCCATAGACCCTTATAGACCCCTATAGAGCCCATAGACACCCATAGATGCCTGTAGACCGCATAGAGCCACACAGACCCTTGTAGACCCCATAATGCTCCATAGACCCCTGGACACCCCATAGAGCCCATAGACCTCCATAGAGTCCCATAGACCCCTATAGAGCCCATAGAGCTTCATAGAGACCCTTAGACCCCCATAGACCCCTATAGATCCCTATAGACCCCATAGACCCCACAGATCCCTATAGACCCATAGACCCCTATAGGCCCTACAGATCCCCATAGAGCCCCACAGAGCCCCATAGACCCCATAGACCCCATAGAGCCCCATAGACCCCATAAAAACCCCATAGAGCCCCATAGAACCCATAAAAATCCCATAGAGCCCCATAGACCCCGTAAAAACCCCCTAGAGCCCCATAGACCCCATAGAGACTCCATAGAGCCCCATAGACCCCATAAAAACCCCATAGAGCCCCATAGACCCCATAAAAACCCTCTAGAGCCCCACAGACACCATAAAAGCCCCATAGACCCACAGCAGCCCCTGTCACCCCCCATAGAACCCCAAGAGCCCACAGGCTGCATAGCCCCCCCATGCTCATTGCCCCCCCAGGACTCCGGGGACAAGCCCAGCCCCTTCCTCAACATCTACTGTGACTACGAGCCAGGCTCCGAGTACGACCTCGACTCCGTGGCCCGTGAGTGCTTTGGGCTCATTTGGGGGCATTTTGGGCCATTTTGGGTGCTTTGGGTCATTTTGGGCCATTTTGGGCCATTTTGGGCCATTTTGGGTCATTTTAGGCCATTTTGGGTCATTTGGGGCCATTTTGGGTCATTTTGGGTGCTTTGGGGTGGTTTTAGGGTGATTTGGGTGGTTTTAGGGTGGTTTTGGGGTGCTTTTAGGGTGGTTTTGGGGTGGTTTTGGTGATTTTAGGGTGGTTTTGGGGTGGTTTTGGCGGTTTTGGGGTGGTTTTGGTGATTTTAGGGTGGTTTTAGGGTGGTTTTGGGGTGGTTTTAGGGTGGCTTTGGGGTGGTTTTAGGGTGGTTTTGGATCGTTTTGGGGAGGTTTTAGAGTGGTTTTGCTGTGGTTTTAGAGTGGTTTTGGGGTGGTTTTAGGGTGATTTGGGGTGGTTTTGGGGTGATTTTAGGGTGGTTTTAGGTTGATTTTGGGGCGGTTTTGGGCTGATTTTAGGGTGGCTTTGGGGTGGTTTTGGGATGGTTATTGGGGTGGTTTTTGGGTTGGTTTTGGGTGGTTTTAGGGTGGTTTAGGGTGGTTTGGGGTTATTTTAGGGTGGTTTGGGGTGATTTTAGGGTGGTTTTGGGTGGCTTTGGGGTGGTTTAAGGGGGGTTTTGGGGTGGTTTTGGGGTGCCCCCCCCATCTTTCTCATCTCTCCCCCCCCCAGAGAGTTGCCTCAACCTGGAGCTGCAGTTCACCCCCTTCCAGCTCTGCCACGCTGAGTGCGTCCCCATCCTCCATAGCTTATATCCCGTATCCCATATATCCCATGTATCCCACATCCCCCATATCCCATATACCCCACATTCCGTATACACCATACCACATATACGCCATACCCCATATACCCCTTATCCCATATACCCTATATCCCATATACCCCATATCCCATATACCCCACATGCCATATACCCCATATACCCCATATTCCCCATACCCCATATCCCATATATCCCATATCATATATCCCATATCCCCCATATCCCCTATATCCCCCATACCCCATATATCCCATACCCCATACCCCATATACCCCATACCCCCCATATCCCCCATACCCCATACCCCCCATATCCCCATATCCCCCATACCCCATATACCCCATATCCCCCCTATCCCATCTCCAGGGTCCGCAGCGGTGAGCGCCTCGAGACCGTTTTCCTGCTCAGTGGCAATGACCCGGCCGTGCACCTCTACAAGGAGGTGAGAGCAGCCCTGACCCAGCCCCCCCATTCCTGCTCCAGCCCCCCATTCCCGACCATCTCCCCATCCCCAACCCAGCCCCCCCATTCCCTGACCCAGCCCCCCCATTCCTGACCCAGCCCCCCCATTCCCTGACCCATCCCCCCCATTCCCTGCTCCAGCCCCCCCATTCCCTGACCCAGCCCCCCCATTCCCTGCTCCATCCCCCCCATTCCCTGCCTCAGCTCCCCATCCTGACCCACTCTCCCCATTCCCTGCTCCATCCCCCCATTCCCTGACCCAACCCCCCATCTGACTCCAGCCCCCCCATTCCTGCTCATCTCCCCATTCCCTGACCCAGCCCCCCCATTCCTGACCCAGCCCCCCCATTCCCTTCCCCTTTCCCTTCCCCTTCTTTTCCCCTTCCCCTTCCCCCTTCCCCTTCCCCTCCCCTTCCCTGTCCCTTCCCTTCCCTTCCCTTCCCTTCTCCTGCCCCTCCCTCCCCTCCAGCATTCATGAGTCCACCCAGTTCAGGCAGAGTCACCCACCTGCTCTTCTTGGAGTCCAGGTGATGGTTGGAGGAGCAGATAGGAGAGGGGCCATGGGTTTCCCATCCCACTCCCACTCAATTCACTTCCATTCCCTCCCCCATCTTCCCATCCTCTTCCTATTTCTCCCTTCTGATCTCATTTCCTCCCATCTGCAATTGGATTGTTCCACTTCCTCCAATTCCCCATTTCTCTTTCCATTTCTCTCCATTTCCCCATCTCCATTTCTCCTATTTGCATCATCTTTCTGATTCCTGATCTCATTTTATCCTATTCCCTCCATTCCTACGGATTCCCCATTCCCCTTTTCCATTCCTCCCATTTCTTATTTAATTTCTCCTATTTCTTAATCAATTTCTTCCCATTTGACTCCCATTTCTGTACGCATTTCTCCTTACATTTGATCCCATTCCTTCCCATTTCTCTGATTCCATCACATTTCTCTCTCATTTCTCTATCCATTTCCTCCATTCCTCCTTCCACTCCCTCCACACTTCCTACCCATTTGACCTTCTCTTTCCATTTCCCATCCCCTTCCCATTTCCTCCCATCCCTTCTCATCTCTTCCTTTTATCCCATCCTATTTTGCCTTGATCTCCCTCTTCTATTTCCCTCCCATTTCCACTCCCCTCTTCTGCTTCCCTCCACTCCCTCTTCCACTCCCATCCCTGCCATTTCCTCCATTTCTCCCATTCCCTTTTCATTCCTCCCCCATTCCCACCCCCATTCCCCACCCCCGTTCCCCTGCATTTCCTTATCCCACTTCTATATCCACTTCCTGGATTTCCCTTCCATTTCCACTTCCACTGAGGAATTTATTCCCTCTCATTCCCTCCACTTCCTCCATCCACCTGATTTCCTCATCCTTCTCTTTCCATTCCCCCCATTCCCTCCTCCATTCCTCCCACCTCCTCATCTCCCCATCTCCTCCTATTCCCCAACACTTCCCCCCATTCCCTTCCAGTATCCTATGGCTCCACGTCCTGACCCTTCCCAGTACCCCTTCCCATCGGATCACAGCCTTCGGCTGCCAGAGCGGCCACGTCCGCGTCGCCCGCGTGGACCAGAGCGGCCCCAGTGAGTCCCAGTGGGAATTCCCAGTGTTGGGAATCCCATTGTCCCCATTACCCCCCCCAGTTTGGCTTCCTGGTGTCATTCCCATCATTGGGAATGCCCCCCTGGAGCCTGATCCCTGCCCCACAGCCGTGCTCCAGAGCTGGAGCATCCAACAGGATGGGCCCATCTCCAAGGTACTGGTGTTCCCAGTACCACCGGAGCCGTATCCCGATGCTTCCAAGCGGGGTGAGCCCCCATTCCCAGCCTTTTCCTGCCCATCCCGGCTCTTCCTCATCCTCCTCTTCCTCATTCCCATAGGAGATGCTGCGGTGGAGCCGTGCTTCAGTGTACTGGTGGCCAGTACCATGGAGCTCAGTGTGGTCTATAGGTACCAGCATCGTTCCCATTCCCATCATCATCCTTTATCCATCCCCGTCCTGCTCCTTCCATTCCCATCATCATTCTCCTCTCCATCCCATTCCCATCTCTATCTCATTCCCATCTCTCCATCCCATTCCCTCCTCTAAATCCCATTCCCATCTCTCCATCACATCCTCTTCTCTCCATCACATCCCATTCCCTCCTCTCCATCCCATCCCCTCCATCCCCATTCCCTCCTCTCCATCCCATCCCCTCCATCCCATTCCCATCCCCTCCATCCCATTCCCTCCCCTCCATCCCATTCCCTCCTCTCCATCCCCATTCCAATCTCTCCATCCCCATTCCCCTCTTCCCACCCCATTCCCCCCTATCCCTAGGGATGTGCTGAGCCGGGGCCTGACGGAGCAGTGCCCATTGCCAGGCAGTGACCTCCACGACAGCGTCCTCTGCGCCCTCACCCCGGACCTGGACTTCGATGGGCACCCAGAGGTGCTGCTGGGCACCTATGGGCAGGTCCGGATGGGATCGGGATGGGAACAGGGATGGGATCGGGATGGGAACAGGGATGGGATCGGGATGGGAACAGGGATGGGAACAGGGATGGGAACAGGGATGGGAACAGGGATGGGAACAGGGATGGGATCCGGATGGGATCAGGATGGGAACAGGGATGGGATCGGGATGGGATCGGGATGGGAATAGGGATGGGAACAGGGATGGGAACAGGGATGGGATTGGGATGGGATCCAGATGGGAACAGGGATGGGAACAGGGATGGGAACAGGGATGGGAACAGGGATGGGATCGGGATGGGATCGGGATGGGAACAGGGATGGGATCGGGATGGGAACAGGGATGGGATCGGGATGGGATCGGGATGGGATCGGGATGGGAACAGGGATGGGAACAGGGATGGGATCGGGATGGGGAAATAGGATGGAGAGGATGGATTGGATGGAACAGGGATGGGATCGGGATGGGAACAGGGATGGGATCCGGATGGGAACAGGGATGGGAACAGGGATGGGATCGGGATGGGAACAGGGATGGGAACAGGGATGGGAACAGGGATGGGATCCGGATGGGATCGGGATGGGATCGGGATGGACAGGATGGGGGAGAGGGATGGGATCGGGATGGATCGGGATGGGATCGGGATGGGATCGGGATGGGAACAGGGATGGGAACAGGGATGGATCGGGATGGGATTCGGGATGGGAACAGGGATGGAACAGGGATGGGATCAGGGATGGAACAGGGATGGGATCAGGGATGGGATCGGGATGGGATCGGGATGGGATCGGGATGGGAACAGGGATGGGATCGGGATGGATCGGGATGGATCGGGATGGGAACAGGGATGGGAACAGGGATGGGATCGGGATGGGATCGGGATGGAACAGGGATGGGATCGGGATGGGAACAGGGATGGAGGATGGATCGGGATGGGATCGGGATGGGAACAGGGATGGGGACAGGGATGGAACAGGGATGGAGAGGGACTGGATCGGGATGGGACAGGGATGGGACAGGATGGATCGGGATGGACAGGGATGGGATCGGGATGGGAACAGGGATGGGAACAGGGATGGGATCGGGATGGGAACAGGGACGGGACAGGGATGGGATCAGGGATGGGAACAGGGATGGGAACAGGGATGGGAACAGGGATGGGAACAGGGATGGGATCGGGATGGGAACAGGGACGGGAACAGGGATGGGATCGGGATGGGACAGGGATGGATCGGGATGGGACAGGGAGGGATCCGGATGGGACAGGATGGAGAGGATGGATCTGGATGGAACAGGGATGGGAACAGGGATGGGAACACGGATGGGATCCGGATGGGATCGGGATGGGAACAGGGATGGGATCGGGATGGGAACAGGGATGCTCCTCTTCCCCCTTGGCTTTCCATTGGTTCCCAGTGGTTTCCTGCTTGTTTCCCCATTGGTTCCTGGTTGTTTCCCACTCCTTTCCTGGTGCTTTCCCAGTGGATTCCCAGGTGTTTCCCAGTGGTTTCCTTGTGGATTCCCACTTGGTTGTTTCCTGGATGTTCCCTCGTGGTTTCCCAATGGATTCCCCACTGTTTCCTGGTTGCTTCCCAGTCATTTCCTAGTAGTTTCCCCATTGTTTCCTAGTGTTTTCCCATTGGTTTCCCAGTTGTTTTCCATCGTTTCCCATTGGTTTCCCAGTGGGCCCCCCGTTGTTTCCCACTGGTTTCCCATTGGTTTCCCAGTTGTTTCCCATTGTTTCCCATTGGTTTCTGGATTGTTTCCCATTGGTTTCTGGGTTGTTTCCCATTGGTTTCCCATTGGTTTCCCAGTTGTTTCCCATTGTTTCTCCATTGTTTCCCATTGGTTTCCCTTTGGTTTCTGGGTTGTTTCCCATTGGTTTCCCAGTTGTTTCCCAGTGGTTTCCGGGTTGTTTCCCATTGGTTTCCCAGTGGATCCCCCACTGGTTTCCCAGTTGTTTCCCGTTGCTTCCCAGTGGTTTCCGGGTTGTTTTCCAGTGGATCCCCCATTGTTTCCCCATTGGTTCCCATTGTTTCCCCATTGTTTCCCCATTGTTTCCCATTGGTTCCCATTGTTTCCCCATTGGTTCCCCATTGGTTCCCATTGGTTCCCATTGGTTCCCATTGTTTCCCCATTGTTTCCCCATTGGTTTCCCATTGGTTCCCCATTGGTTCCCATTGTTTCCCATTGGTTTCCCAGTTGTTTCCCATTGGTTTCCCATTGGTTTCCCACTGTTTCCCCATTGGTTTCCCAGTGGATCCCCCACTGTTTCCCCATTGGTTTCCCAGTGGATCCCCCACTTTTTCCCCATTGGTTTCCCATTGGTTTCCCAGTGGATCCCCCATTGGTTTCCCATTGGTTTCCCATTGGTTTCCCAGTTGTTTCCCAGTTGTTTCCCACTGTTTCCCCATTGGTTTCCCAGTGGATCCCCCACTGTTTCCCCATTGGTTTCCCAGTGGATCCCCCATTGTTTCCCATTGGTTTCCCATTGGTTCCCCATTGTTTCCCCATTGTTTCCCCATTGTTTCCCCATTGGTTCCCTATTGGTTCCCCATTGGTTCCCATTGTTTCCCATTGGTTTCTCATTGGTTTCCCATTGGTTTCCCAGTTGTTTCCCATTGGTTTCCCATTGGTTTCCCACTGTTTCCCCATTGGTTTCCCAGTGGATCCCCCACTGTTTCCCCATTGTTTCCCCATTGGTTTCCCAGTTGTTTCCCATTGTTCCCCATTGGTTCCCCATTGGTTCCCCATTGTTTCCCCATTGTTTCCCACTGGTTCCCATTGTTCCCCATTGTTCCCCATTGGTTCCCCATTGTTCCCCATTGTTCCCCATTGCCTCCCCGCTGCTTCCCGCAGGAGCTGCTCTGTTACAAGTATTCCGGAGGGGAATTCCGCCTGCTCTGGTCCCGGCGCTTCCCGAGCCCGCTCCTGTCCCTGCTCTACAGCGACCTCACCGGTGATGGCCTGGCCGAGCTCGCCGTGGTCTGCGTGCGGGGCCTGCACGTGCTGCAGGTCAGCGAGCACAGAACACCCCAAATCACCCCAAAATCACCCCAAAATCACCCAAAATCACACCAAAACACCCCAAATCACCCCAAAATCACCCCAAAATCACCCCAAAACATCCCCAAATCACCCCAAAATCACACCAAAATCACCCCCAAATCACCCCCAAATCACACCAAAACAGGCCAAAATCACCCCCAAACACCCCAAAATCACCCCAAAACCACCCCCAAAACACCCCAAAATCATCCCAAAATCACCCCAAGATCACCCCCAAACACCCAAAACACCCCCAAATCACCCCAGAACACCCAAAAACACCCCAAAACAACCCAAAATACCCCAAAACAGCTAAAAACTGCCCCAAACCACCCCAAAATCACCCCAAAATCACCCCAGAAAACCCCAAAACACCCCAAAATACCCCAAAATCACCCCAAAACACCCCAAAATCACCCCAAAACAGCCCAAAACACCCAACCCCCCCAAATCACCCAAAACAGGAAAAATACGCTAAAATCACCCCAAAATACCCCCAAATCACCCCAAAATACCCCCAAATCACCCCCAAACAGCCCAAAATACCCCGAAATCACCCCTAAACAGCCTCGAACAGCACAAAATACCCCAATATCAAACCAAAATCACCCCACAACACCCCAAAATACCCCCAAATCACCCCAAAACAACCTCAAAATAGCCCCCAAACGGCCCAAAACAACCCAAAATCACCCAAAACAGCCTCAAAACAGCCTAAAAGACCAAACCACCCCAAAACCTGGCCAAAATCACCCAAAACCACCCCAAAACAGTCCCAGAAACAGCCCAAAACACCCCAAAACCACCTCAAAATAGCCCCAAAAGAACCGAAAAGAGCCCAAAAACCCCAAAACAGCCCAAAACCACCCCAAATCCACCCAATCCCACCCAAAGCACCCATAGGATCCATCCCACCCCTGGCTCCCGATCCCTCACCCCTGTTTCATCCTGGTTCTTTATCCCATCCCTATCCCGGTCTGATGCCGTTATCCCGGATTCCGACGCCATTATCCCATTCTGATGCCGTTATCCCATTCTGATGTGGTTATCCTGGATCCTGATGCCGTTATCTCGGATCCCGATGCCGTTATCCCGGATCCCGATGCCGTTATCCCATTCTGATGCCGTCATCCTGGATTCTGATCCCATTATCTGGGTTCCTGATCCTGTTATCCCTGTTCCTGATCCGTTATCCCTGTTCCTGATCCCATTCTTCCTGTTCCTGATCCCATTCTTCCTGTTCCTGATCCCATTACCCCTATTCCTGATCCCATTATCCCTGTTTCTGATCCCGTTATCCCCATTCCTGATCCCGTTATCCCTATTCCTGATCCCATTATCCCTATTCCTGATCCCATTATCCCTGTTCCTGATCCCATTATCCCTATTCCTGATCCCATTATCCCATTCCTGATCCCATTATCCCTGTTCCTGATCCCATTCTGATCCCATTATCCCATTCCTGATCCCATTATCCCATTCCTGATCCCATTATCCCATTCTGATCCCATTATCCCATTCCTGATCCCATTATCCCTGTTTCTGATCCCATTATCCCATTCCTGATCCCATTATCCCATTCTGATCCCATTATCCCATTCCTGATCCCATTATCCCATTCTGATCCCATTATCCCATTCTGATCCCATTATCCCATTCTGATCCCATTATCCCTCTTCCCCCCCCAGCACCGCCTGGAACCGGTCGCTCGCTGCGTCCTGGAGCGGCTCCGGGCACTCGTGGGGGCCCCCCCCCAATAAACCTGGACCGGGCTCTAATGGGGACCCCCCCAGATCCTTTGGGATGGGGTTGGGATCAATGGGGGGGGGGAATGGCTGGGATTGATCCATAGGGATATTGGGGGGGGGTGTCAATGGGGGCATAGGGGTCAATGGGGGGGCCATAGGGAGGCTGGGGGGGGGTCACAGGGGTCTATGGGGGTGTCTGTAGAGATGTGTATGGGGGGGTTCACAGGGGTCTATGGGGGGGTCTATAGACGGGTCTATTGGGGGGGGTCACAGGGGTCTATGGAGGGGTCTATAGAGGGGTCTATGGGGGGGTCAATGGAGGGGTCTATGGGGGGGTCTATAGAGGGGTCTATGGGGGGGGTCACAGGGTTCTATGGGGGATCCATAGAGGGGTCTATGGGGGGGGGATCTATGGGAGGGTCACAGGGGTCTGTGGGGTGTCAGTGGGGGGGCCATAGAGAGGTCTATGGGGGGCTCACAGTGGTCAATGGGGGGGCCATAGAGAGGTCTATGAGGAGGGGTCTGTGGGGGGGTCACAGGGGTCTATGGGGGGGTTCATAGAGAGGTTTATGGGGGGTCTATAGAGGGGTTTATGGGGGATCTATAGAGGGGTCTATGGGGGGTCTATAGAGGGGTCTATGGGGGGTATGGAGGGGGTATGGGGGATCTATGGGGGGATATAGGGGGGCTATGGGGGGTCTATGGGGGGTCCATAGAGGGGTTTATGGGGGGTCTATAGAGGGGTTTATGGGGGGTCTATAGAGGGGTTTATGGGGGATCTGTAGAGGGGTCTATGGGGGATCTATAGAGGGGTCTATGGGGGGGTCTATAGAGGGGTCCATGGGGGGTGTATGGGGGGGTCCATAGAGGGGTATGGGGGGGGATCCATGGGGGGATTCCATAGAGTAGAATGGGGGGGGTCCTTTAGAGTCACAGAGGTCAAAGGGGGGTTGGCTCGGGGGCTCCCGATGACGTCACGGGGGCTCCCCCGTTCTCCCCATCCCCGATCCTTAAAGGGGGGAGGCGGGGCCGGGTTTCCCCCCCTCCCCCCAAGCTCCGCCCCCCCCGCCCCCCCCCCATCGCCATGAAGTGACCGGTAGCGACGGCGGCGGCACCGGGGGGGGCCCCGAGCGGAGCCGGAGCCGGACCCAGGTACGGGGATGGGGGGGGGATGGGGGGGGGGGAGGGGGGGGGGAAAGAGCCGCCCCTCCCCCCACCTGAGGATTGGGGGGGGGGTATCGGGATCTGATCGGGATCAATGGGGTCCCCCCATCAGTGGGGCTGCCCCCATTGGCCCCCCCATCAATGGGATCAATTGGGGGGGGGGCCGCTTCCCATTCCTGCATCCTGGTTAAGGAGCATCCATTCCCCCCCCCGGAGCCGGTGTTGGGGGGGGGTCGGACCCCAAATTTCCTCCAAATTCCCCCCAATTTTCCCTGATTTTCCTCCAATTTTCAATGAATTTCCCCCAAATTCCCCCAATTTCCAATGAATTTCCCCCAAATTTCCCTTAATTTTCCCTGAATTTCCCCAAATTTTCCCCCGAATTTCTCTCAAAATGCCCCCAAAATCGCCCCCGATTTTCCTGAAATTTCCCTCAAATCCTGCCCCGAATTTTGCCCCAAATTTGCTCAGAATTTCCTCAAAATCCCACAATTTCCCCCAAAATCTCCCCCAAATTTGCCTGGAATTTCCCTCAAATCCTCCAAAAAATTTCCCCCAAATTTCCTCCGAATTTCCTCGGAATCTTTCAAATTTTCCCTTCATTTCTCCCCAAATTCCCTGGAATTTCCCTCAAATCCTCCCTAAATTTGGCCCAAATTTTCTCTCCATCCCCTCGAAAAATTTCCTGAATTTCCCCTTAAATCCTCCCTAAATTTCCCCAAATTCCCTCAGAATTCCCCCGGAATTCCCTCCAAATCCCCCCAATTTTCCCGTGAATTCCTCTAAAATCTCCCCCAAATTTCCCCCAAATTTTGCCCAATTTTCCCTCAAATCTCCCCCAAATTTTGCCCAATTTTCCCTCAAATCTCCCCCAAATTTTACCCCATTTTCCTCCAAATTCCCCCCAAATTTCCCCTGTTAATTCCTCCAAAATCTCCCCCAAATTTTCCCCAATTTTCCCTCAAATTCCCCCCAAATTTCCCCATTTTCTTCCCAATTCCCCCCCAAAATCCCCAATTCCCAACATTGGGACCCCCCCCTCCACCCCCGCTCCCCTTTTCCTCCCTTGGCAACGGCTTTCCCAGGGTTTTTCCTCCCTTTTCCCATCCCCCCCCCCCCCCCCATATCCTTGGGCATCGCCCCCATCCCATTGGGGTTCAGGACCCACGGGCCCCCCCCTCCATCCCCATTGATGCTCTTCCTCCTCAGCGCCTTCATCCCTAAGAGCATCCAATGGGATCCGGGGCTCTTCCTGTCCCATTCCCATTCCCCTGCTCCCTGAATCCCTTGGGAATGGCCCCGATCCCATCCGGCCCCTGCCCCCGGAGCCCATTGGGGGTATTTGGGATCCGGGAGTGGAATTCCCGCTTGGAATTGGGGTGGTCCTGGAGGCTTCCCCAGCCCGTTGGTCCCATTGATCCCACTGATCCCATTGATTCCATTCATTCCATTGATCGCACTGATCCCATTGATACTACTGATCCCATTGATTCCATTGATCACACTGATCCCATTGGTCCCATTGATCCCACTGACCCCACTGATTCCATTGGTCCCATTGATCCCACTGATCCCATTTATCCCATTGGTCCCATTGATCCCATTGACCCCATTGATCCCATTGGTCCCATTGATCATTGATCCCATTAATCCCACTGACCCCATTGATCCCATTGGTCCCATTGATCCCATTAATCCCACTGACCCTATTGATTCCATTAATCCCATTGACCCTATTGATCCCACTGACCCCATTGATCCCATTAGTCCCATTGATCCCATTGGTCCCATTAACCCCACTGATCCCACTGACCCCACTGATCCCATTAGTCCCACTGATCCCATTAGTCCCATTGACCCCACTGATCCCATTAGTCCCATTGATCCCTTTAGTCCCATTGATCCCATTCATGGCATCCATGGGGCTGGAGCTGGGAATGGGCCAGGAAGCCACGTCCCACATGGAGCGGGATGGGGAATGTGGGCTCATGCAGTGGGGTCGTCTATGGGGCACCTATGGGTGTCTATAGGGTGTCTATAGGGTGTCTATAGGTGTCTATAGGGTGTCTATGGGTGTCTATAGGTGTCTATGGGTGTCTATAGGGTGTCTATGGGATGTCTATAGGCATCTATGGGTGTCTATAGGGTGTCTGGGATGTCTATAGCGTGTATATGGGAGTCTATAGGTGGCTATAGGGTGTCTATGGGTGTCTATAGGGTGTCTATGGGTGTCTATAGGTGTCTATAGGATGTCTATAGGGTGTATATGGGTGTCTATAGGTGGCTATAGGGTGTCTATAGGATGTCTATAGGGTGTATATGGGTGTCTAGAGGTGGCTATAGGGTGTCTATAGGATGTCTATAGGGTGTATATGGGTGTCTATAGGTGGCTATAGGGTGTCTATAGGATGTCTATAGGGTGTATATGGGTGTCTATAGGTGTCTATAGGGTGTCTATAGGTGTCTATAGGGTGTCTATAGGTGTCTATAGGTGGCTATGGGTGTCTATAGGATGTCTATAGGGTGTATATGGGTGTCTATAGGTGGCTATAGGGTGTCTATAGGATGTCTATAGGGTGTATATGGGTGTCTATAGGTGGCTATAGGGTGTCTATAGGGTGTCTATAGGGTCTATAGGGTGTCTATAGGTGGCTATAGGTGTCTATGGGATGTCTATAGGTGTCTGTAGGATGCCTAGTGGGGTCTATAGGGTTTGTTTGGGTGTCTATTGGTGTCTGTAGGTGTCTATAGGGTGTCTATAGGGTGTCTATAGGTGTCTATGTGTGTCTATGGGGTGTCCTTAAGTACCTATAGGTGCTTACTGGGTGCCTATAGGTGCCTGTCTACAGGTGTCTATGGTTGTCTATAGGTGTCTATGGTTCTCTATTAGGTCCCTATGGGTTCCTATGGGGCTCTATGGGTCCCTATGGGTCCCTATGGGTCTCTATGGGCTCTGCCTGTGGCTGTTCCCGGTCCGGGTCCCCCCCCCCCCGCACCTTTTTATAGCCGTTGCCATGGGAACCGCGCCGTTGCCAAGGAGCAGCTGGGCTCGCCCACGCGCTCCCCCCCCCTCCCCCCCGCCCCGGAAGGCCACGTGACTCACAGCGTGGGACACCCCCCCCACCACCACCCCCACCTTGCCCGGGGCCACGTGACCCACAGGAGGGACACCCCACCCCCCCCCCCAGCCCCATAACTGAGCATTGGGACCCCCCCCAGACCCACAAGTGGGCATTGACCCTGCCCCACACCTGAGCATCACCTACATTGAGCATCACCCCATGGCCATGGTCCCCATCCCCACAACTGCATCCCTGCCCCACACCTGAGCATCACCCCATGGCCATGGTCCCAGCCCCACAACTGCATCCCTGCCCCACACCTGAGCATCACCCCATGGCCATGGTCCCCATCCCTACATCATGGCCCAGCATCCCCCCATGGCCATTGTCTCAGCCCCACAACTGCATCCCAGCCCCACACCTGAGCATCACCACATGGCCCAGCATCACCCCATGACCATGGTCCCCAGCCCCATACCTGAGCATCCCCCTATGGCCACGGTCTCCAGCCCCACATCTCCTCCCCATCCCCACCCCTGAGCATCCCCCCATTACCATGGTCCCATCCCCACATCTCCACCCCATCCCCACCCCCGAGCATCCCCCCATTACCATGATCCCATCCCCACACCTGAGCATCCCCCCATGACCCAGCATCCCCCCATTACCATGATCCCCATCCCCACATCTCCCCATCCCCACCCTTGAGCATCCCCCCATTACCATGGTCCCCAGCCCCACATCTCCTCCCCATCCCCACCCCTGAGCATCTCCCCATTACCATGGTCCCCAGCCCCACATCCCCACCCCTGAGCATCCCCCCATGGCTGAGCATCACCCATTACCATGGTCCCAGCCCCACACCTCCACCCCATCCCCACCCCTGAGCATCCCCCCATTACCATGGTCCCAGCCCCACATCTCCTCCCCATCCCCACCCCTGAGCATCCCCCATTACCATGGTCCCAGCCCCACATCTCCACCCCATCCCCACCCCCGAGCATCACCCCATGGCCCAGCATCACCCCATGACCATGGTCCCCATCCCCACACCTGAGCATCCCCCCATTACCACGGTCCCCAACCCCACATCTCCACCCCATCCCCACGCCCGAGCATCCCCCATTACCATGGTCCCATCCCCACTGCATCCCCTCTCCCCTCCCCACAGGCACCATGGCCGCCGCTCTCCCTCTCCTCCTCCCTCTGGCCCTGCTCCTTGTGTCACCACCGCCTATCCCCGGCGCATCCGGCGCCGTGCCCGACGCCAACGGCACGTGCCGGGGTTCCTCTCGCTGCCAACCGGGGGTGCTCCTCCCCGTATGGCAACCCCACGACCCCTCGACGGGCGACAAGGCGGCGCGCGCCGTCGTCTACTTCGTGGCCATGGTCTACCTCTTCTTGGGCGTCTCCATCATCGCCGACCGCTTCATGGCCTCCATCGAAGTCATCACGTCCAAAGAGAAGGAGATCACCATCACCAAAGCCAACGGCGAAACCAGCGTGGGCACGGTGCGCATCTGGAACGAGACCGTCTCCAACCTCACCTTGATGGCTTTGGGCTCTTCGGCACCGGAGATCCTGCTCTCCGTCATCGAGGTTTGCGGTCACGACTTCCAAGCCGGCGAACTGGGACCCGGCACCATCGTCGGCAGCGCCGCCTTCAACATGTTCGTGGTGATCGCCGTCTGCGTCTACGTGGTGCCGGCGGGCGAGAGCCGGCGCATCAAGCACTTGCGGGTCTTCTTCGTCACGGCCGCTTGGAGCATCTTTGCCTATGTGTGGTTATACCTGATCTTAGCCGTTATCTCCCCCGGCGTGGTGCAGGTGTGGGAAGCCCTCCTCACCCTCGTCTTCTTCCCGGTGTGCGTGGTGGTGGCGTGGGCGGCCGATAAGCGCCTCTTGTTCTATAAGGACGTCTACAAGCGTTACCGCGCCGACCCGCGTAGCGGCATCATCATCGGCACCGAAGGCGACGTGCCCAAAGCCATTGAGATGGATGGCGGTATCACGGCATCACCACAACCACCGTTATCACCAACGGACCAATCAGAGGACAAGGAGCAGGATGAAGCGCGCCGGGAGGTGATCCAGATCCTCAAGGAACTCAAGCAGAAGTACCCGGAGAAGGAGCTGGACCAACTCTTGGACATGGCCAACTACGCGGCGTTGTTGCACCAACAAAAGAGCCGCGCTTTCTACCGCATCCAAGCCACGCGGATGATGACCGGCGCCGGGAACGTCCTCCGTAAACACGCCGCCGATCCATCCCGGCGCGTCCCGGCGTTACCGGATGCTCCATCCGACGGTGAGGATGAAGAGTGCGGGAGGATTTACTTCGAGCCGTGCCTTTATCATTGCTTGGAGAACTGCGGCGCGGTGACGCTGTCGGTGGCGTGCGAGCACGGTGTCGGTGCTAACCGTACGTTCTACGTGGATTACCGCACCGAGGACGGGTCGGCGAAAGCCGGGTCTGATTATGAGTATAGCGAAGGCACTTTGGTGTTTAAACCGGGGGAAACGGTGAAGGAGCTGAGCATCGGCATCATCGACGACGATATCTTCGAGGAGGACGAGCGCTTCTTCGTGCGGCTCCTCAACCTCCGCGTCGGCGACGCCGAGGGGATGTTCGAACCGGATTGCGCCGAGCACCCCAAAGGGAAGTTGGTGGCGCCGGCGTTGGCCACGGTCACCATCCTGGACGATGACCACGGCGGGATCTTCGCCTTCCAAGAGCGGTCGCTCCGCGTGAGCGAAGGGCAAGGCTGGGCCGAGGTGAAGGTGGTGAGGGGCTCCGGCGCCCGCGGCACCGTGCTGCTGCCGTACCGCACCGTGGAGGGCTCGGCCAAGGGGGGAGGAGTGCACTACGAGGATGCGGCCGGGGAGCTGGAGTTCGGCAATGATGAGACCATGTGAGGGGGGGGGTGATGTGGGGTGGGGGGTGGGGGGGGTTATGGGATGTATGGGGTATGTGGGATATGGGATACATGGGATCTATGGGATACATGGGATATATGGCATATATGGGATGTATGGGATATATGGGATATGAGATATATGGGATATATAGGATATATGGGATGTGGCATATATGAGATATGGGATATATGGCATATGAGGTATATGGGATATATGCGATATATGGGATGTGGGATCTATGAGATATGGGATATATGGGATATGAGATATATGGGATATATGGGGTAGTATGGGATATGAGATGTATGGGGTATGTGGGATATGAGATATATGAGCTATATGGGATATATGGGATACATGGGATATATGGGATATATGGGATGCGGGATGTATGAGATATATGGGAGATGAGATATATGGGATATATAGGATATATGAGATATGGGATATGGGATATATGGGATATGAGATATATGGGATATATGGGATATGGGATATATGGGGTATGTGGGATATGAGATATGGGATATATGGGATATGGGATACATGGGATATATGGGGTATGTGGGATATGAGATATATGGGCTATATGGGATACATGGGATACATGGGATATATGGGCTATATGGGATGTGGGATATGGGATACATGGGATATATGTGATATACAGGATATATGTGATATAAGGGATATGGGATATGTGGGATATGTGAGATATGGGATATATGGGACGTGGGATATGGGTTACATGGAATATGTGGGATTTATGGGATATATGGGATATATGGGGGTCAATGGCATGCCCTGTGTTGCAATGAGACTCAATGGCATGCTCTGTGTTGCAATGGAGCTCAATAGGATGCCCTGTGTAGCAATGGGGCTTAATGGGATGCAATGGGGCTCAATGGGATGCTCTGTGTTGCAATGGGGCTCAACGGGATGCCCTGTGTTGCAATGGGGCTCAATGGGATGCAGTGGGGCTCCATGGGATGCCCTGTGTTGCTATGGGGTTCAATGGGACACAATGGGGCTCAGTGGGATGCAATGGTGCTTAATGGGACGCTTTGTGTTGCAATGGGGCTCAATGGGATTCACTGTGGTGCAGTGGGGCTGAATGGGATGCTCTGTGTTGCAATGGGGTGCCATAGGGATGCAATGGGGCTCAATGAGATGCAGTGGGGTTCAATGGGATGCAATGGGGCTCAATGGGATCCAATGGGGCTCAATGGGACTCAATGGGGCTCAATGGGACGCAATGGGGCTCAATGGGGCTCAATGGGATGCCCTGTATTGCAGTGGGGCTCAATGGGACTCAGTGGGGCTCAATGGGCCGCAATGGGACTCAATGGTGCTCAATGAGATGCGATGGGGCTCAATGGGGCTCAATGAGACGCAATGGGGCTCAATGGGGTTCAGTGGGACTCAATGGGGCTCAATGAGATGCAATGGGGCTCAATGGGGCTCAGTGGGGTTCAGTGGGACTCAATGGGACTCAATCAGACTCAATGGGACGCAATGAGGCTCAATGGGATACAATGGGACTCAATGGGTCTCAATGGGACTCAATGAGGCTCAATGGGATGCAATGGGATGCAATGGGGCTCAATGGGACGTTGTGTTGCAATGGGATGCAATGGGGGTCAGTGGAACGCAATGGGGGTCAATGGGATGCAATGGGGCTCAATGGGACGCCCCATGTTGCAACGGGGCTCAGTGGTGCTCAATGGGTCTCAATGGTGCTCAATGGGGCTCAATGGGACTCAGTGGGACACAATGGGGCTCAAATGGTGCTCTATGGTGCTCAGTGGGGCTCAATGGGTTGCTCTGTGTTGCAATGGGGCTCAATGGTGCTAAATGGGGCTCAATGGGATTCAGTGGGACTCTATGGGGTTCAGTGGTGCTCAGTGGGGCTCAGTGGGGCTCAATGGATCTCTATGGGCCGCAATGGGTCTCTGTGTTGCAATGGTGCTCACTGGTGCTCACTGGTGCTCCGTGGGGTTCAATAGGATGCGATGGTTCTCAATGGGTCGCTTTGTGTTGCAATGGGGCTCAATGGTTCTCAATGGGTGTCTCTGTGTTGCAGTGGGGTTCAATGGGGTTCAATGGTTCTCAATGGTTCTCAATGGGTCTCAATGGGTGTCTCTGTGTTGCAATGGGTCTCAATGGGGTTCAATGGGGTTCAGTGGTTCTCAATGGGTCTGTCTGTGTTGCAATGGGGCTCAATGGGGTTCAATGGTTCTCAATGGGTCTCTCTGTGTTGCAGTGGGGTTCAATGGGGCTCAGTGGTGCTCTATGGTTCTCAATGGGTCTCTCTGTGTTGCAGTGGGGTTCATTGGGGTTCAATGGTTCTCAATGGGCCTCTGTCTTGCAATGGTGCTCTATGGTGCTCAGTGGTGCTCAGTGGGTCTCTCTGTGTTGCAGTGGTGCTCAATGGTTCTCAATGGGTTTCTCTGTGTTGCAATGGGGTTCCATGGTTCTCAGTGGGTCTCAATGGGTCTCAATGGTGTGTGTCTGTGTTGCAATGGGGTTCGATGGTTCTCAATGGTTCTCAGTGGTTCTCAATGGTGTCTCTCTGTGTTGCAATGGGGTTTAATGGGGTTCAGTGGGGTTCAATGGATCTCAATGGCTCTCCATGGTTCCCAATGGGTCCCAATGGTGTCTGTTGCAATGGGGTTCCATGGTTCTCAATGGTTCTCAATGGTTCCCAATGGTTCTCAATGGTGTCTCTCTGTTGCAATGGGGTTCAGTGGTTCTCAATGGGTGTCAATGGGGTTCAGTGGTTCTCAATGGTGTCTCTCTGTGTTGCAATGGGGTTCCCAATGGTTCTCAATGGGTCCCAATGGGTCTCTCTCTGTTGCAATGGGTGTCAATGGTTCTCAATGGGTCTGTCTCTCTGTTGCAATGGTTCTCAATGGTTCTCAGTGGGTCCCAATGGGTCTCAATGGTTCTCAATGGTTCTCAATGGTTCTCAATGGGTCTCAATGGGTCTCAATGGGTCCCAATGGGTCTCAATGGGTCTCAATGGTCTCTCTCTGTTGCAATGGGTGTCAATGGGGTTCAGTGGGTCTCAATGGTGTCTCTGTGTTGCACTGGTTCCCAATGGGTCCCAATGGGTCTCTCTCTCTGTTGCAATGGTTCTCAATGGTCTCTCTCTGTTGCAATGGTTCCCAATGGTTCTCAATGGTCTCTCTCTGTTGCAATGGTTCCCAATGGGGTTCCCAATGGTTCTCAATGGTTCCCAATGGTTCTCAATGGTTCTCAATGGTGTATCTCTCTCTGTTGCACTGCCGCCGCCGGCCGCAGGAGGTCGCTGCGGGTGCGCCTGGTGGACGCGGCCCAGTACGAGAAGCGGGAGCGGTTTTACATTGAGCTGGGCCCGCCCCGCTGGATGAACCGCGGGATCTCCGGTGAGAGGGGCGGGGCTTCCGGGCCGAGGGGCGGGGCTTGGTTGGGAGGGGTGGGGCTTGGCGCGGAGGGGGGGACCTTGGCTAGAAGAGGCGAGGATTGAGAGCGAATGGGGAGGAGTTGGCTGAGAGGGGAGGGGCTTGGGTGGAAGGGGCGGGGCCTGTTGGAGGGGTGGGGCTTGAGAGTGAAGGGGAGGGGCTTGGGTAAGAGGGAGGGGCTTGACTGGGAGGGGCGGACCCTCCTGGTGGGGTGGGGGTTGAAAGCGATGAGGTGGGGCTTGGTGTGGAGGGGCGGGGTTTGGGTGGAAGGGGCGGGGCTTGAGAGCGAATGGGGGGGCGGGGCGGGGCTTGGAGGGGAGGGGCAGGGCTTGAGAGGGAAGGTGAGCGGCTCGGGTGGAAGGTGCGGATCCTGCGGGGGGATTGATTGCAAAGTGGGGGCTTGGGGGCGTGGCTTAGGCTGGGAGGGGCGGAGCTTAACAGGAGGGGGCGGGGTTTCACCGCCTCCCCCCCTCTCTCTCCCCGCAGCTCTTCTGCTGGCCCAAGGTACGAGCCGATGTCCCGGGCCCGATCCTGATCCCGATCCCAATGCGATCCCAATGCGATCCCAACGTGATCCCAATGCGATCCCAATGTGATCCCAGTCCTGAGCCCGATCCTGATCCCAGTCCTGATCTGATCCTGGTCCTGATCCCAATCCCATCCCGATCCTGATCCCAGTCCCAATCCCAATCCTATCCTGATTCCCACCCTGTTCCTGTTCTGCTCTCAATCCCAATCCTGATCCTATCCTGATCCCAATCCCGCTCCCGTATCCCCATGCCCCACATTGTGCCCCCCATTGTACCCCACACGTTGTACCCCACACCACGCCCCACACATTGTGCCCCCCATTGTACCCTACACGTTGTGCCCCACACCATGCCCCACACACTGTACCCCACACGGTGCCCCACAGCGGAGGGCGAGCGGCAGCTCTCGGCCGAGGAGGAGGACGCCCGGCGCATCGCTGAGATGGGCAAACCCGTCCTGGGTGAGAACCGGCGCCTGGAGGTCATCATCGAGGAGTCCTATGACTTCAAGGTACGGGGCACCATGGGGCAGGACCCATAGCTCCATAGCCCCATAGCCCCATGGCCCCATAGCCCCATAGCCCCATAACCCCATAGCCCCATAGCCCCATAACCCCATAGCCCCATAGCCCCATAACCCCATAGCCCCATAGCCCCATAATCCCATAGCTCCATAGCCCCGTAGCCCTATAGCTCCATAGCTCCATAACCCCATAGCCCCATAGCCTCATGTCCCCATAAATCCATAGTCTCATAGTCCCATGGCCCCATAACCCCATAGCCCCATAGCCCCATAACCCCATAGCCCCATAACCCCATAGCCCCATAACCCCATAGCCCCATAACCCCCTAGCCCCATAACCCCATAGCCCCATAACCCCATAACCCCATAGCCCCATAACCCCACAGCCCCATAGCCCCATAGCCCCACAGCCCCATAACCCCATAACCCCATAGCCCCATAACCCCACAGCCCCATAACCCCATAACCCCATAGCCCCATAGCCCCATAGCCCCACAGCCCCATAGCCCCATAGCCCCATGGCCCTGCCCCACAGAACACAGTGGACAAGCTGATGAAGAAAACCAACCTGGCCACGGTGATCGGGACGCACTCATGGAGGGAGCAGTTCCTGGAGGCCATCACTGTCAGTGCAGGTGGGGCCATGCCATGGGGCCATCGCTATGGGGCATCGCCATTGGTTACCACCATGGGGCATCACCATTGGTTAACACCATGGGGCATCGCCATTGGTTACCACCATTGAGCATCAGCACCATGGGGCATCACCATTGATTGCCACCATTGAGCATGACCACTACTGGGCATCATCATCACCATTGGGTACCACCATTGGGTACCACCATGGACCACCACCATTGGGTACCATCATCGCCATTGGTTACCACCATTGAGCATCACCACCATTGGGCACCATCACTACTGGGCATCATCATCACCATTGGGTACCACCATTGGGTACCACCATGGACCATCACCATTGGGTACCATCATCACCATTGGTTACCACCATTGAGCATCACCACCATGGGGCACCATCACTACTGGGCATCATCTTCCCCATTGGGTACCACCATGGACCATCACCATTGGGTACCATCGTCACCATTGGTTGCCACCATTGGGTACCACCATTGGGTATCATCATTGAGTATCACCATGGAGCATGACCATTGGGTGCCATTATGACCATTGGTTACCACCATCACCATTGGGTACCACCATGGACCATCACCTTTGGGTAGCATCATCACCATTGGGTACCACCATGGACCATCACCATTGGGTACCATCATCACCATTGGGTACGACCCTGAACCATCACCCTTGGGTACCACCATTGGGTATCACCATTGGGTACCACAATCACCATTGGGTACCACCATTGGGTACCACCCTGAACCATCACCATTGGGTACCACCCTGAACCATCCCCATCCCCATTGGGTACCCCCATGGCCCATCCCCATTGGGTACCCCCCTGAACCATCCCCATTGGGTACCACCCTGAACCATCCCCATTGGGTACCACCCTAAACCATCACCATTGGCTACCCCCATGGCCCATCCCCATTGGCTACCCCCCTGACCCATACCCATTGGCTAGCCCCCCCCCGACCCATCCCCACCCCATTGCCTCCCCCCACCACCCACCCCCCTCCCTCCCTCCACTCCCCCCCACTGGGTACCACCCTGAACCATCACCATTGGGTACCACCATCACCATTGGGTACCACCATTGGGGACCACCCTGACCCATCCCCATTGGGTACCACCCTGACCCATCACCATTGGGTACCACCCTTGGGTACCACCCCGAACCATCACCATTGGCTACCCCCCTGACCCATCCCCACCCCATTGCCTCCCCCCACCCTCCCCCCCTCCCTCCCTCCACTCCCTCCACTGCCCCCCCATTGGGTACCACCCTGAACCAGGCTGCGGAGCTGCCCGAAGCAGCAGCCCAGGGACGATGGGTGCCTGCGGACGCGGTCAGCCCCGTCCCCGCTGCCCCCCCCACACCGGGCTCCCTTCCGCCACCTTGGCCATGGCGCCCCCTGCTGGGCAAGCGCGTCGCTACACTTTGTTTTGAAGTGATGTCACGGGCCTCGCCGCGTGACGCCAGGCCCCTGCCAGTGATGTCAGCCGCACTCCAACCAATCAGAGCGGGGAAGGTTGGGGCGATGACGTAAACTCCCCTAGCAACAGGCTCCGTCGGAGCCGCCCAATCAGAAAATAGCTGGGGGCGGCAAGGAGCCAATGGGAGCCGGCGAAGGAGGAAGGCGGCGGGAGGCAGGTCTCCCTCAGCCTCCCGCCGATAAGATGGCGGCGGGGTTGGTGATGGTGGTAACAGCGGCTTTGTCTGCTCCCAGCGCCTAAGCCCGGTTCCGGCCCGGCCGCACCGAGCAGCAGCAGCGGAGACATGACTGCAGAGCCCGTGAGGTACGGCCCGAGGCCCGCCTCTGCCGGCCGGCGGGGGCAGCGGCCAGCGTTGCTGGCGGTTGGCCTCCGCTGCTGCACCGCACGGCCCGGCCCGCGGCGGGGGTGGGGCGGGGACGGGCCCGGGTGGTGGCGGGCGCTGCCGGCGGGAGGCCGGGTGGGCAGCGCAGGGGGAGGGCACGGCGGGGGCTCCGCTCGGGTTGTGTGGCCGCGGCCCGAGAGGCAGCGGCAAGTGTTCGCCTCTTCCCGGGCACTGCGGGGTCGGGCCCGCGCCTGGGGGACGGGCGGGGCTGGGCAGCGCCGTCCCGTCCCGGTGGAAAGCGAAGGGAAGGCCTGGAGGGGCGGGGCCGCTGTCGCCCCTTCGCCATCGGCCGCCGAGCCCCGCCGCTGTCTGTGTCCTCCGGCTGCCCGCCGCGGCCACACGTGTCTGTGCTGTAGTAAAGTCCTTCGCGTCCCGCTGAGCCCCCCGCGAGGGATGTGTTTTCACGTTGGTTTACGAGCACCTCCCTCTCCCCTCGGAGCGCTGTCTCCTGCCGCCGTGGTTATTAGGAACGGCTCCTTTTCTGCTGCGTAAAGTGAGTAAGCCGACAAAAACCCCAAATAAAGTCGGCGTTAAGAAAGACGCCATATTAAACTATTTATCAATAGTTGACTTTGTATGCTTTCGATTTATCCATGTTTTAAGGGGCCTGATCAACACAGTCCGTCAGCGACAAATATTCCAGATGCCTAAGGCGCTGTATAAACAATAAAGCATTGTCACTTGACCCTCACGAATGTCTCGTGTATCTTCAACAACAAACAGTATTAAGAAAGGGTAGCGTCACGCTGGCTTAGGTACTGGGCCTACGATGAAGTTTTTCCTGTGGTCATGTTTGTGTATCTTCACCACCCAGTTTTAGATTGATTTTTGAGTCGTTGGTAGCTACTATTTAGTTTCAGCTAAAGGGGTGGTAGTTTTTCCTCCTCTTGGGTATTGCTTGA
>NW_026901661.1:0-516 GCF_033783945.1 Neopsephotus bourkii | reverse complement strand
AGAGAGTTGTAGTCTATGGGGGGGAGTCTAGTTGGAGGCCTGTATCTAGTGGAGTGCCTCAAGGGTCGGTACTGGGACCAGTATTATTTAATATATTCATCAACGATTTAGATGAGGGAATTGAGTGTACTATCAGCAAGTTTGCAGATGACACTAAGCTGGGAGGGGTGGCCTACACGCCAGAAGGCTGTGCTGCCATCCAGAGGGACCTGGACAGGCTGGAGAGTTGGGCGGGGAATAACTTGATGAAATATAACAAGGGAAAGTGTAGAGTCCTGCATCTGGGCAGGAACAACCCCAGGTTCCAGTATAGGTTGGGGAACGACCTGTTAGAGAGCAGTGTAGGGGAGAGGAACCTGGGGGTCCTGGTGGACGACAGGCTGACCATGAGCCGACACTGTGCCCTTGTGGCCAAGAAGGCCAATGGCATCCTGGGGTGTATTAGAAGGGGGGTGGTTAGTAGGTCGAGAGAGGTCCTCCTTCCCCTCTACTCTGCCCTGGTGAGACCCCATCTGG
>NW_026901660.1:0-513 GCF_033783945.1 Neopsephotus bourkii | reverse complement strand
CTGCTTCTCCTATGGGATACAGGGTGAGAGCCCCAAAGTATCCCAAAACATCTCAAAAAAACCCTGAACACCTCAAAACCGTCTTATCCAGCTTCTCCTATGGGATACAGGGTCAGAGCCCAGAATCACCTCAAAGACACCCTAAAACACCCCAAAACCACTCCAAAACCACTGTGTCTTGCTTCTCATACTGGATACTAGGTCACACGCCAAAACCAGTCCCAAACCAAACCAAAACCAGCCCCAAAACATGCTAAAGCATCGTAAAACCACCCTAAACCACCGCAAAATCACCTTGTCCTGCTTCCCCTATGGGATACAGGTTCAGAGGCCAAAAACACCACAAAACCACCTTGTCCTGCTTCTCCTATACAACACAAAGTCAGAGCCCAAAACCAGGCCCAAACCTACCCCAAAACCACCCCAAAATAATCTTGCCCAGATTCTCTTATGGTATAAAGGCTCAGAGCCCCAAAACAGCCCCCAAAACACCCCAAAACCACCTTGTCCTGC
>NW_026901659.1:0-522 GCF_033783945.1 Neopsephotus bourkii | reverse complement strand
CTAGACATGGACCAGACCCATCCAGCTCCTAAAGAGCATGCGTGAGGACCAGAGGTAAAAAGTTCAAGCCTGAGGAAGACTCGTTTACTTCATCTTGAAGACCCCTACCCACAAGAGGAAGACTACTTACTTCATCTGAAGACCCCTGCCCAAGACCAGCAGGAGGCACTGCGCATGCGTGGAGCGCCTTTTAGCTCATTCTAATACGAAGCGGGGATAGAATATGAATATGTATAGGCGTATTGTGCGACCTAATACCTATGTATGACTTTACAGGATAAATGTAAAAGGAAAACGGCACTGAGGCACGCATGCCTTTTGGAGTACCAATCCCCCGTGCATCTTCAGCTGAATAAAGCATACCTACTTGTCGTGGTTTAACCCAACCAAACAGCTTGTTCACTTACTCCCAGTTAGTGGTGCCAGGCGTTAGTCCGCCCCCCCCCCCCCCTTCTCCAGGGGCTGCCGCCCCCTTTCCCCGCTCCCAGAGGGGTGGGGAGGAGAATCGAAGGAATGCAACTC
>NW_026901658.1:0-5213 GCF_033783945.1 Neopsephotus bourkii | reverse complement strand
GCCAGAAGCACTGTTGCAGAGGCAGGCATGCCATGGAGTGGCTCCGGTGACTGAACTGGCACTAAACTGTCGGGGACCTGGGGAATCTACCCTAGCGGATCCACTGGTTACATTAAAACTAGGGACTAGAGGAAATAAAGTGGAATGTTAGTGGATACAGGAGCAACTTATTTGGTGTTAAATCGGAGAGAAAAGAATTCGGTACAGATGTGGGAGCTACTGGCCACCAAGAGAAAAAAAAAAAAAAAGAGGCATTCTTTCTGAAACCTTTAAAGTACAAATTGGGAAAACAAATAGGAATGCATAAATTTTTCTGCATGCCAAATTCCCTAAAATCTTTATTAGGGCGAGAAGCAACATTTAAGGAAGGCAAAATGGAATTCAGAGTTAAAAACAATCAATTAATTGCAGTTTTGAGTTTATCTTTAATTCAACAGAAAAGCAAAAAGGAGGACCTCCCTGAAATAGAAGAAATCGTTAATCAGGTATATGTGGGAGTATGGGCATCTGAAGTTCCAGGTAAGGCGAAAAATGCTTTGCCTGTTAAAGTGGAAATAAAAAGGGGGGCCTACCCAATTAGAATAAAACAGTATCCCTTAAAATTAGAAGATCAAAGGGAATAAAAAAAAATGATAAATTTTAAAATATAGATTATGAATTGAATGTGAATCAGAATATAATACTCCTATCTGGACTGTAAAGAAATATGATGGGATAAGTTGCAGATTGATTCACAATCTCAGGGCAATCAACAAAATTGCAGAAGATATTCGTCCAGTAGTAGTTAATTCATATGACTGATTGACTAAACTGAATAATAATCAGAAAGGGTTTGCCATCCTGGATTTAAAGGACCCTTTCTTTTGCTTACCGTTGGCCAAAGAAAGCCACAATTATTTGCTTTCGAATGGGAAAATCCTGACACAGGAAGGGAAACTCAATTAACTTGGACAGTATTACCTAAAGGGTTAAAAAAAAAACAAACACAAAAAAAACAACAAAACAGTCCAGCAATTTTTGGAAATCAGCTAGCATGAGAACTAGAATCATGGAAGCCACCTATTCAAACAGGGGACTCTTGTTACAATATGTGGATGACCTGTTAATTGCTACAGAAACAAAGGAAGAATGTATCCAGTGGACAGTGGAATTATTAAATTTTCTGGGACTGAATGGTTATCGGGTATCCAGACAAAAGGCCCAACTAACCCAAACCCAAGTTTCCTACCTAGGATATGAAATAACAGGAGGACAGAAAGAACTTGGAACTGCTAGAAAAGAAGCCATTTGCAAGACTCCATGACCATCGACCGTCAAGGAGCTCCGGACATCCCTGGGAATGACTGGATGGTGCAGACTTTGGATCCATGATTATGGTGTTCTGGTAAGACCACTATATGAACTGTTGAAAGGAAACTCTCCCTCTTTAGAATGGACTGATACAGCAGAGGGGGTTTTTAGAAATTTAAAAAACAGAGCTAATGAGTACTGCAGCTCTGTGACTCCTGGATGTGACTAAATCCTTTTGGCTATATTCCTGTGAAGAACAGAAAATAGCTTTGGGGGTCCTTGGTCAGAAACTAGGACCCTACAGAAGGGCAGTGGCCTATTTTTCAAAACAGCTGGATGAAGCGAGCAAGGGATGGCCTAGATGCCTAAAAGCTATGGCAGCAGTCATCACGAATATTGAAGAGGCTTGCAAATTCACTTTGGGACAAAAGATTACTGTACTAGTGTCCCATGTGGTATCTGCAGTCCTGGAGCAGAAATGAGCCCACTGGTTATCTCTTTGATGTTTTTTTTTTAAATACCAGGCCACCATTGTAAAACAGGAAGATACAGAAATTGTGGTCACTAACGTTGTGAATCCAGCATCCTTTTGCAGGAACAATCGACAGAACCACTGACACACGACTGCTTGACCACCATAGAGACGTAGCTACTACGTACTGTAAAGGACATCAACAAGGTGGCTCTGATCAGGAAATTGGAAATAATTTGGCTGATTTTGAAGCCAAAAGAGCAGCTGAACAATTTCAAACAATGTCCTTAATCCCTGACGGCAAGCTAACAATTAAAAAATCTAAACCTAGGTATTCAACAGAGGATACAAAATTGATTAAGGATCTAAAAGGACAGGAAAATAAAGAGGGTTGGGTTCAGATACCTGATGGGCAAATTGTAATCCCCTATAACCAGCTCTGGAAGTTAGTTCAGGAAAAACATAATAAAACTCATTGGGGTAGCAACTCTTTGCATAAATATTTAGACAAACAAATTGTAGGAAGGAATCTATACATCACAGTTCAATTAGTGACAAAACAATGTCAGCTATGTCTTAAGAATAATCCTAAGACTGAAAATAGAAATCAAATTGGGACAACTGGTAGAGGATGTTATCAGGGACAGAAGTGGCAAATAGATTTTTCTGAATTACCAAGAAAAGGGGGTTATCGATGTTTGTTGGTGTTAACGGATACTTTTCCAGGCTGGCCAGAAGCATTCCCTTGTAGGATAAATAATGCAAAACAGGTGATTAAAATATTATTAAATGAAATACTAACTTCTTTTGGAGTACCAGCGGCAATTTCTTCCGACCGGGGTTCACACTTTAGTGCAAAATCGTTACAAGAAATTAGCAAAAAATTAGAAATTGATTGGCAACAACATGTTCCATATAGGCCTCAGGCCAGTGGGCAAGTAGAAAAGATGAACCATCTGATTAAATAACAAATTAGTAAAATATGTCAGGAAACGAATTTATATTGGTGCCAGGCATTACCACAGGCTCTATTAAGAATTCGAACTAAACCCCGGTCAAAAGAAGAGGTCAGCCCATTTGAGATTTTGTATGGAAGACCATATCAGTCCCAGTTCAAAGGAGAAAGTCTTCAGGAAGTGGGAGAAGGCTATCTCCGACAGTTTCTGATCAATCTGGAAAAACAATTGGAGGAGATAAATAAGCGAATAATAGGGAAAAGAGCAAGAGGTTTGGATTATCCAATTCACCCTTTCAGATCTGGAGACTGGGTTTATGTTAAGTATTTTTCAGGAGACCCTCTACAGGAGAAGTGGAGCAGACCGTACCAGATATTATTGACCACCTTTACAGCAGTGAAGATAAAAGAACAACCTGCTTGGATACATTATTCAAGAATTAAGAAAGCACCAGAGCCAGAGAAGACATGGTGGATCGAACCTTCAGGATCCTTGCATATGAAATTGCGTCGGTCATAATTTGGACTCATATGATAACTGGCGCACAAGCTTGGGACCAGAACTTATACCTGAAATAAGTGCAGAATGTTACTAATGTTTTTAATCGTAGTGACTGTTGGGTGTGTGCACAGTTGCCTAAATCAGGAGAAAGCCTGAATCTCCCATTAATTGGAGCTGCAATTCCTAACACTGTCTCATGGACAAATTTTTGGGTGAACACTAGTAATCTGCATTCAAAGGAAAGTTTAAAATTTGGAATAGTTACTCCTAATACAGGCAATAAATATTATACCTGTGCACAAAGATGTATTACATCAGAAACCAGGGTAAGAAATTTTGCTTGTTTCAATGCCACAGATGTAGGTCACCATTCTAATTGCAATCATACTATTACTATAGATGGTATTATACTTCAATGGTGGCCCGTTCCTAAAGGGAAAAGATGGTATTGGTTATGTGGAAAAAATACTTATAAGACTCTACCAGCCAGTTGGAAGGGGGCATGCACCTTAGGTGCTGTAATACACAATTTTACTATTATCGACAGGTACCCTTCCGGGACCTGGATTAGAAGTTTTGCTAAACGGATTAAATGAGGGTTTAACCCTATTATTGAACGGCACACCGCATTTCATAGTTTTGTAAGAGGGCTAATTCCATCTTTGGGAGTAAGTGAATTAGAGAAGGCAATTGTAAATATCTCAGCAACTATAGAGGAAATGGAAAGCAAAAACATTGATATAATCCAGGCAGAACAACAAGAGATAACCAGCCTGTCTAAAGTAGTATTACAAAACCGAATGGCTCTAGACATGTTATTGGCAACACAAGGAGGGGTTTGTTCCGTAATCAATGAAAGCTGTTACTCCTCTATAGACCAAAGTGGCAGAATTGAAACAGATCTGGAGGAAATGTGGAAACAAACTAAGATATTTCATGAAATGGCCATGGATGACACCTCTTGGGGTTTTGAAGAAATATGGAAAAAGTTCACTTCATGGTTACCCAATCTCTCCTGGTTGAGGCAACTGGTTGCAGGAATATTGGTGTTAATTGCTTCAATACTGATTACTTGTGGCATGATACAATGTTCCCTCTGGTGCTGTAAATGATCTACGATAAATTATGAAGACTGGAAAAGGAATGAAATTAAGCACCAAGTAGAAACAGGAAACTATTTCAAAAAGACTTTTGATGGTAATGGTAATATATAGAAAAGAAAAGAGAGTTGCAAGAGAATTTGCAAAAGGATAGAAAAAGGAGGGAAGTTGAGACAAGGGGGGCGGGGGAGGCACAAAATTACACGATGGGATATAGAAACCTTTAGAAGTAGCTTTAAGTAATGTTAAGTTTGATGGCTTTGTAACAGTAGCAATGGAAAATTACTGAGGTGCAGGATACATAGAAAAAAAATATATAGAGTGCAGCTAGAGAAAATACTGAGAATTCTCACAAGATAAATCCTTATAGTTGACATAGCTTTAAGAAAAAAAACAGCCGAGAAAAACAGGACACAGGGATAAGGGGTATCTGGGAATTGCAGGTGTCCAGGATGGGCTACAGGTAAGCTAACTGATAAGTAGGAGGATGGAAGGATTATTATGTCTCTGGAGCTAACGAACCAATTAAACTGGTATGAGCATCTACTGCGCGTGCTTCAAAGGCTGCCAGAAGTGATGAAGATTGTTGGAAGAAGTAAACGACCCTCAGAGACCACCACCACAATTCTGTACGCATGCGGGGAACTCTCTGGAAAATGATGTAATCCATATGTAGCCTCATGAATATGTACGTATGCCCAGGGACTATATAAGGATGGCTTGCATAGCAATACGGGGTCACACGTTAGGAGGAGTTATCCCCCGTGTCCCCCAGCGCCGCAATAAAGAATACCAGCTTGTCAGCTTGAAAACTTTGTTGGCAAGTTTGTTCCTGGAGTTTTCTCCGAATCAGGAATCAACAAATTTATAGAGGATATTCATCCAGTGATAGCT
>NW_026901657.1:0-513 GCF_033783945.1 Neopsephotus bourkii | reverse complement strand
CAGAGGATAGGTAATGGCAGTTTCTGAGGCAGTTCACAGCTATGAAGTGGAACATAGCAAAAGAAGACAAAACAAACACATTTGACCTTCTCCAGTGAGACCCTAGTAGTACTTCCTCAGGTATCTGTAAAATGACTCTGGAGAAGCTATAGCGCTAGTGGAAGAATTGCTACCCTGATCCCTACTAACTAAACTTTTCTAAGATGTAGCTAGATACAGTAGCACAATGATACAGGGCAAGGTGTTCAGCACTTACTATTGCCCAAAGATGAAAGTACTTGGGCAGTCTGTCCTTCCAATGTACAACAATAATGCCACATGGTCCAGTAAGATGAATACAACGAAATCATTCAAGCCATCCAGCCCCTGGAGAAGATAACTCATGTGACTGGTTCCAAGCAGAGTAAATTTATCCCTAGGTGAATTTGTTGTTGAGTGTTAGCTTTAAATATTATCATTATAATCCATCAAGAATTGTCCTGGGTTTAGCAGCAGCAGTCATTTTTTCTCCTT